>NC_086153.1:158360613-158660613 GCF_035149785.1 Candoia aspera
CTCCAGCATTGTATTATTGTGTTCCATGTGTGAATGAACAACCAGATCAGACACAGTTATCTCAGTAGCAGTTCCACAATCTGTCATACAGACATTGGGTTTAGAAAAGCCAAATACTGATTCAACATATGGGTCAAATAAGTTGTCTTTGGTTCATAAATATTGCCTTACCAATCTGGTCTGCTGTCTGGATCATACAATGGTTGGATGTCATAAAGCTAATCCACAATTAATAGTTGTTTCATTTACTATATAAAACGCTGTTTCCTGTTATGTCAATGCCTATGCCTTCAGGATAGTTTTGCTGTCAATCTGTTTCTCTCCCCCCCACCACCTTTGTTTGTTTTCCTCTTCTTTCTCTTGTTTTCCCATGCCTGGGAGCAGGCTGGGTGGGTGGGGAATAAAATTATCAGAAATACGGTCATATATTTTGCAAATAAAGTACATATTTAACATTAAGTTTTAATGCATTCTTGGAATACATAGTCCTTTACAGAGTAGCATCAACACACGAGGAGGGGCTACTTCAGAAAACATACAATTCACAGAGGAATGCAACGATTAATTATCATGAACAGATTTGGGTTTGAGCCAAGATAGAAGATGGCTGCAATTCCTTTGCACACACCAGCCTCCCTTCACTGTCCTCTAAATTGGTTTGGGATAGGGGTGTGGGGTGTCTCTATATCTTAAAAGCAGATTCTGAAGGTACGGGAAAGCAAGAGTTGGAGGGAAACTCCATGGAGAAAGTGGAAAGCTGCTTGGATTGGATTCTCCTCCAAGTCCGACATGTAAGAAGGAACCATGATTTTGTGATTTTGATAGCACTATCAAACTACTTGGGGAAAAGCAAGAAGATTGAGACTTAACAAGAAATTATAGAAGGAAAAAAATAAGTTTCTGTAAGTGAGGCAGGGGACGATGACCACAATACGAATTAGCATTTATCAAGGTCTTCATATGACTTTCTAGTTGCTTAAGATTAATGTACCTTCCAGGACTTCATGACTATCCTTTTGCACTGTCACCACTGATGTGTTTTATGATACCATTTTTTCCAAAACCAGAGCCAGCTATATAGTATTGCTACAGGCTAGAAACGAACAAGGCACAAACCCTATACTTAGGGCTTCAACAATTGTCCTGTACAATTTCCTGATTAAACATGACTTCTAAAGGGAAGCCAACAGTGTCCTTTGGGCATGTAATTTAAGGAAATTCATCCTGTAGCACAGACCCTCTAAATACCTTTTGACCTGAATCTGATGATAGGATTGCAACTGACTGTAGCCATGCCAGTATTTCAAGGATGCACTTCAAGCAACTAGAGTTAAAGAATATACACAAAATATATAGTCAGAATATAAGATGAGATATATACTACTATGGGTATTCCGTCTCTTGAAGGATATACAAGCGATCATGTGCCTGCCATTTTTGTTCCAGCTCTATATTTTATAAGGAGAAGTTCAATGGTGTCCTAAATGTAGAAATGATCCTTGACAACCACTGCTGTGAAGCAGTTGGAAGTGAGGGGCAGGAGCAGGGAAGTTAAGAATAGTGGCAACTTCAAAGAAACTCTTAACTCTCAGAGTTTCCTTCCTTCCTTCCTTCCTTCCTTCCTTCCTTCCTTCCTTCCTTCCTTCCTTCCTTCCTTCCTTCCTTCCTCTGGGAACAGACAACCTGTGTTTGTATTTAAGTAAAAGTCAATTTACTTTGAAATGAACATTACAAATGTAACATCATCTCTTCAGGTCTTTTATCAATAATATGAAAGATCCAGGTATAATCAGAAACCTGTTCCAAACTTCAGAAATGCCAACTTACATCCTCTGAAGAAACTAAGTGTCAGCTGTATGATGATCTGTGCGCACACACACACACACATGCACACACACTGATCGTTGCAGTATTTATCCAGCAAATGTGCAAAATCTGTTAGGTGAAATATTGATGAAGAATAAAAAGCAGACCGGATTCCAACATTTGTGATAAGTTTCCCCATCCAAACACCATCAATTTTTACAAAGGAGGATAGATTCACTAGAGAAGCAGCTGGAACAGGTAAGCTAACAAAAGCTGTGGATATTGGTAAATAATTATGAATGTTCTTAGCATACCTTCATTTCATCCCGTACTGTTTTCTTTCGAGGAGAATACTATTGCTATTTTCATTATAATTCTGAGAACGTGTTTTTTTTCCTTTTTAATTTCTTTTCCTTTTGCTGACTGAAACAATGAACAAAGAGAAAAAAAGAAATAATACAAAAGTTGAAAAAAATACTGTGGGGAATTTGCAGTTGACACCCAGTCATCCCTATGTCCAGATCAGAGCAAGCACAGAAGCTACTCAGTTGAGCTAGCAAAGAATCTAGCTTGATCTTTCATTTTAAATATCATCAAACATAAGAAACTGGCAAAATGAGAAAAAAGGCAGTCAAAAGCAGAGAGAGATGCACATGAACAGCAGGCAACAATTTATATTATTTATACGTCTCCAGCTATATCAAAAGGCACAGAATTTTTCAGAGCCCTGGGAACAATATTCTCAGTGATTAGCATGGACAGTTGCAAAGGAGTGGCCTTTGTTTATTCCAGCCTTAACCCTCGTATGTACATAATGGCAGCAGAATGGAAATGGAAAGTAAGATACCAGGTGATCCCTCCTCTATTCTGCACCATGAAGGAAACCATTAGCTGCATAGGGGTGATGTATCCAACAACAGGAAGTTATAATGGAAGAAACAAAAAAAGAAAGAAAAACAATTGCAGGCTGTATATTCATGGAGAAATGCATTGCGTAGGCAGCGTAGAGGGTTGTTGCTGTGGGGAAAATAGGAGGCAGGAGTATTACGTATGTTTGCCTCCTGTCCTGATTACCAGGAAACACACTGAGACAATGACTCGGTCTCTAATATTTATTAGTAGTACTTAACAAGAATCCTAACAAACTGAGGAAGCGTGGGAAAACCCAGCCATATAAACCCCAAAGGTTAAGGCGGTCCCGATCTGTGTCTCTTTGAATGGCTGAACAGTTCCTCAGTGCTACGCATGCGCTTGACAGTCTGGGTGTCAAGGAGCCCCCTGCTCGCCATCCTTACTCATGACATCACCCTCCCCTCCAGATTGATATTCCATTTCAGCCCCCTCCCCTCCAGAGTCTTGATAAGATATGTTGTCTGCTTGTAAGGTCCCATGAGAACTTGGCAAAGAAGGCAATTCTTCAAAGGACAACTCCTCCAAATTTCTCTGGTAGACTGCCCTGTGATCTCAACATTACCGGTGGGGCTGCTGCTGCTGCTGCTGCCGGTGCCGGTTGTGGGTTAATCGGAGCTGGTTGTTGCAACTGCTGTAGCATGGCAGCTTGTAATGTGTTGATCTGGAGATCTACTTGTTGCTGGTGTTGCTGTAGGGCTGCTGCCAATTGCTGGATGGCGAGCCGCATTTCTTGGTTTTCTGAAGACATTTCTAAACGTATCTGCTTAATTGCTTGTTCCTCCCTCTTTCGATGGGAGTAAGAGTTTGTTAGGATTGATGTCCTGATTACCAGGAAACACACTGAGACAATGACTCGGTCTCTAATATTTATTAGTAGTACTTAACAAGAATCCTAACAAACTGAGGAAGCGTGGGAAAACCCAGCCATATAAACCCCAAAGGTTAAGGCGGTCCCGATCTGTGTCTCTTTGAATGGCTGAACAGTTCCTCAGTGCTACGCATGCGCTTGACAGTCTGGGTGGGAGCCCCCTGCTCGCCATCCTTACTCATGACACCTCCTTAAGCCAACCCAAATATATAAAAGGCAGGATAAAAATAATAATTATGATAATAACAACAAATGGTAGCCATAGTTCATTGCCATCCATTATTAGCACACAATTCATCCATAAATTGCTAATTACAGCAATTCAACAGATCACTGAACAGTACTTGGGGCCATGCAGTATATTTACTCACCTCCCAAAGGTGAGAATAAGTCATAACTTTGAGAATAACAAATCACACAGCATTCTTGGGATGTGCCTTTCTCTATCCTGATAAAGTCTGGTTTTCCAAAAGGGCATAAAAGTCCCTACAATTCTGTTACAACTTCTAATCAGTAGAGCCATGTGATTCAGCTTCCGAGGATGGTACAGCTTGGCTTGCCATGGGGAGAATGTTAGTATCATTTCAGTATTTTGGGATTAAACAATACCGTAGAGGCCTGTTTCTGCTCAGATGGCTGCAGAGATGATAATTTGGCATGTTGGTGTGTTACATCAGTTGTTCTGCCATGTGTGCTATTCAGTTACCCAATGCTTTCCGAATAATGAAACAAAGTATTCTACATTATGATTAGTATCTATTACCTATTATCTATTATTAATACAAGAGATCCCATACAATGTCCCCCAATTCCAAAATGGCATGGAACACACCCTTAGGTTTCAGCGTCCACTTCTCCTGATTTCAATCTCCACATTAAAAAAAAATAGTTTGCAATTCAGAGGAAAAAACTGTTGATCCAGAAAAAATTCCAGCATTCCCTAATGATGCCTTGTTTGGGTGACTCGGATGTGGCTTTCAATAGTGTTTGTTGTTTTCCGTACATTTTCCCTAAATCTCATTTAAATCATCTGCTAAATCTGAGAATGTCCGGTAGCTTGGAAGAGAAACTGAGCTACACTACACTTCCACCATACTTTATTGAAATTCTAATTTTTATGGGATTGATGCAGCATTCTCATGTGAGAACTTAAGCAATTTGGATATTTGATATTCACCATGAGAACTCACTAAACCTTGGGGAGAGATTTGAGGAACTCATGAGATTTCAGCCATCTTTATTTTAAATAAGGGTTTTCGTTTAACACTGGGGCCATATTTGCTGCTTGCAACTGTTGCCTGCAGTTCTGTGCTGGCAGTTCCTACTCTAGAGTAAAAAGCTCTGTTCCTACCAGCAGTATCCACAGGAACTTGCTGCTCTGCCCCTTTAGAGCATGTGTGTGATGTTGCGACACATGTAGAAAAAGGATGAGGATTTGTCAGCCTTGCAAGGTAGTCCAGACAAGAAACACACCCAGAAGTACTAGCTCTAACTTTAAGGTAAGGTTGCATTAACAGAATCTTGCAAGTCTGAAAGTTCATCTCTCCTTGCTTGCCTTTACAGTCCAAGAAACTAGGAAGGGTCTCTTCTGAGCCTCTTGCCCTGTCCACATTCCTGCTACAGGCTCAGCTGCCTTTTATTTGACCATTCCCTTGGTTGCGTCTCTTTGCCCTGTCTCCCAGGGTCATTCCCACATACCATTACATGCTTTTATTATGATGCCCAAAAGTTGCTGATATCAGTCTGATTCCCCCTTATCCTTCCCCTATGCAAACAGTACTGATTTTTGCATAGGGCTCTTCCATTATAATGAGATATTATCAAAAATTAGCATTCAGAAGAACTTATCAAATCTGCTGGAACAAAAAAGCAACATTATTTTTGCAGATTTGGAAGTGTAATTACATTTGCCACTGAAATGAAATGTCTGTCTGGACCAGAGTTGTAACAATGGCCACATCTGGACATCACAATAACCCTGACACCTTATTTATGTCATGTTAGACTGTGGGATGATGTGCATAGGTAACTAATAGCTTAGAACTAATTTCCATTTATTTCACTGGAACTTGCTTATCAGCAAGTTGGTATAGGCTATCATCTTACAGAATTAACACAATATACTTGAAACTTTATTGAAACCATCCTGGAATAGAAGTTTGTAAATATATTTCCATTAAATCAACACCAACAATCTGCTAATAAATACTGTACATTTGGAGAGGGGGCTTCAAGTGTAGAAAATTAGGAACAATTATGATGCAATGCCATTTTAGATTCTGTGCTCTCATCACCTACCTACTGTTTTTATGATCTAGGAACCACAATATTTTGTTTATGATGGTAATAATGCATTGTGCAGCAATAACGCAGCAGAAGGTTCTCCAATTACTGAACTAAAACACTGAAGATGGTGCTCAGGACTCAGATTAAGAGGTAATAGTGGTAATGCAATTCCCAATGGCAAAACAGTGCAATTAGTTTAATAAATAAAGGGAGAACAATTAGTTTAATAAATAAAGGGGGTCGCCTTTTTAAATGGTTGCTTCTAGTCAGTTCTTATTAAACAGAGTCTGCAGTGGAATGACTTACACCTTTGGGCACCACTTTCTAATCCTCTGGGCCATGTACTATAAATACATGCAAAGTTTTTATTTTAAACTAAGCATTGTAGATTGCACAGGCTATATGTATGTGTGTGTGTGTATGTATATATATATACATACATACATGCATGCATATACATACATATATACACACACACATACATACATACATACACACACACACACATACGTACACACACATATATACATATACATACATATATAGCCTGTGCTATATATATGAATGAATGAATGAATGAATGAATATATATATATATATATGTGTGTGTGTGTGTGTGTGTGTGTCTGTATGTCTGTATGTGTGTGTGTGTGTGTGTGTGTGTGTGTGTATATATATTTCCCTTTTTACTCATTCCTGCCAATAATCCAATACACTCCTGTGCCCATCATCCACAGCCAGAGGCCTCAGGCTGCTATCAGCAATTGCAGCTAACTTTCTAATGCAAATCAGATGTCTGTAGGACTGCTGTGACTCAAACATGGATAGATGACATATATCTGCATGTGCAAATCAGGGGCACCACTTTATTAAACTTACTAAAGGTCTGCAACAGTGAAAGCTACAGGAAACTTCCTAAGGTTAGCTGATAATGACAAGCCTGACTTGGCCCTGAGCCCAGAATTAGTCCCCTGGCTGCCTCTGCCATCTCATTACATCCGGTAGTGTTGAGTAGTAAATCCTGAATCCCAGCTACAGATTTGCACATTTTTATCAAAAGGGACAGCACCCTGTGACATGGGTGGCAATACTGAATGAGGTCCACTGGATGTTTTCCTTCTGTAGTAAAATAAATACAAAAGTAAATATCTGCAGACAGACCTATACGTGCAAAACATTTGTTTGTTTGATCTGCCTGACCTTCCACATGTGCTCCTGCCTTTGCCATGTACCCTGTGCATTGCTCCCTCTGCTATTTATTCTACCTGCAAATGTGCCCTTAGCTTCTCCTTCCTGCCCACTTTGCATGCTGCTCCCTATCACAACCCATCTACTGCAGGTATCTGATCTTTCCTTCCCCCACCACCATGGATGGTGGCATTTCCATGCTTGGCCTTTTCTGCTCATTCCCCTTCCACACTCTCACCTCATCACTCCTTTCTCCCAAAGATCCCATAAGCTAGGGAAAGTTGCCAACCAAAGCCATGCTTAAAATGGATTTTTAGAAATGTGAAACTGGAGGGCCCAGAGAGAGGTCAAGATTTTCTCAAGTTGAGCTTGACATCTGGTGATTTCAAGGCCACATCCATGGAGTTTTCTCAACAGCAATATGAAAGTGGTTGTCACTGCCATCTTCTGGATTTTATTTTCCCCCTTTAACCTAACATTCATGGGACTTCCTAGTGTCTTTCATTCACATACTGACCGGATCTAAGCCTGCTTAGCTCTCAGGGATCACCTTTTTGCTCTCCCCAGCTATCCAAGGAACATGGAAAGTAAAACAGAATGGGTTGGTCCATGGTCTTGGCTGCTGGATCCTATGCCTGTTCACTTCTTAAGGGAGGCTCTTGTCCCCAGGATGACAAGTTCTGGGAATCCATTTAACTCTAAAGCTATGTATCCTATTGGAGCTACCCATCCTGTTCTGAACTCTTTTAACTACTTTATTTATGCTGTACATTGGTCACAGAAGCTGATCCATGACCAAAATAAAGATTTGAATTTGGAGTATTTATTACTATATTTATGTCCAGCCTTTTCAGCAGCATAACTGCAGTCTATCCAGATTTTATCACCACAGCAACAATCCTGCAAGGTGTCATGCTTTCCAATCAAGCATTCCCAGAACATCTGATCGAACTCGCATGCATGAATAGAGTCAACACATGTCAAACTTTGTGAGTCGCTGGTAGTGGGAGATGGCAAGCCAGGAGCGTGAAACCATCTTGTTTGGACTACCTCTGGCACTCAAGGTCAGGCTGCTGAGAGCTGTTGGAGACATCTGCATGGAGCTGAACGAACTGGCATGGGAAAGGGGAGCTGCATACTGAAAGAAGGAGGGGTTGGTTTCATTGGACTGTTTAACCTGGGCAAAGCACAGGAATTTCTATTCACAACTTTTTCACTGTACTGCACACTATGCTTTATTAAAGAGATTTCCTCTTTAACCACATATGAATTGGACTTAATGGGAAGCTGAGTAGGGCAGTCATCACACAAGTTAGGTTGAATTGAGAGACTGTGTGCTACTGAGAGTCACTCTGTGAGCTTCCTTGTCAAATGGTGTCTTGAACCTGGGTCTCCATAGCTCAAGTCCAGCAACTTAATCACAGCACAATATTGGCTTTACCAATTGTTTAGTACCTGGTTGCCTATAATGGCTTGGCATGATGTAAAGTGGAAAAACAAAAAAAAATGAAAGAATTCAGCACATGTAAGTTGTGCCAGATAAGCACTTGGGGGAGGGGGGGAGAGAGAGAGAGAGAGAGAGAAACCTACTTCCCCAAGTGCTCCCCTTTGGTGTGTTAAAACAACACTTCCCAGAACTGATAATAGTCGATGCCGATGCTTGCTTGGGATTCTACAGTTCAGTGATAATTCAACAGTTTGGGAAAAACTTTACTAGAGGAAGAAATTCTTGATGCCATATGGTTTGATAGCATGAATGTATCACACTCCAAACTCCATATGGTAGCAGATGTTTCTTTAAAAGAAGGGAAGAAAGTTAAGGTCAAAGAAGAGTATCAGAACGAGAAAAGGATAACATATATCTTTCGGCAAAAGAAGAAATATCATAAATCTCCTTTCTGTCATGAGAAACTAAAAACAACAATGTAGTTCTTCTATATTTTGGGATTATTGACCTCTTTTGTAAAATGTTCTTTCGCACACCTGCTTGACACGTGGGCCCTATATTGCTTTCTCTTGAAATGAACAGACCTCAAATTATAAAGAGTGAATTTAAAATGAATAACAAGATGGATGTTTTTAAAGTATTATTATTTTTTAAGATTACAGCCGTTTAATGTTTTTGTTCATTTGCATCGCCTTTGCTATCTTGATAGAAATTTATGAAATACTTTTTTTAAAAAACTTGCCTATAAAATTAGCAGTCTTGACATTTATAAAAGAATTTGGACAATAAAGTAGCAATAAATAAATAAGGTTTTGCCCATGAATTTTCAAACAAACGTCATACTTCATAGGGGGACATATAGCAAGTATAGGTTTAACACCTTACTTATTATTATTATTATTATTTTTCTCTTAGCTCCTATTTTAGCTGATAGGTGCATTTGGCTTGGTTAAACTTGGTGGGAGAACAATGTGTGAAAAGAAGAGTGTCCAAGGAGTAGTGCTGGGCAGCAATTGACAACATGTCTGTGACTAATTTATCACACAAAGGCCACAAGACACATACTTCTATCTGACAGCAGGACAAAGTACGTGAGGGTAGCATGTCTATGACAGTATCATATTTTAGCATCATTGTGGTTTGCTGAGGATGCCACTCACTGGAACTTTTGTGCTAAAAAACTTGTCCATCTTCTACCCCAGAATCCGAGCTCTGATTCTGTGGAATACAAAACTCTCAGCCTTGGCCTATTGGGGCATGTTTCTGCTTTGTGTGTGTGTGTGTGTGTGTGTGTGTGTGTGCATCTTTGAGTCAGTTTTTGACTCCTGGCAACTGCCTGGAGTAGTCCCTGCAGTTTTCTTGGCAAGATTTTTCAGAAGTGGTTTGCTCTTGCTTTTTTCTTCCCAGGGCTGGAAGAGAGGGACTGGCCCAAAGACACCTAGCTGGCTTCGTGCCTAAGGTAGGACTACAACTCATGGCCTTCTGGTTTCTAACCTAGTGCCTGAACCACTGCACCAAACTGGCTCTCATGTTTCTGCTTTACCTGCTATGACAGTCCATCTTGTAAATATTACTATTGAGCTCCACTTCCCACTAGATGGCTAGTCGTATCTGGGTATCTAGTAATGTCTCCAAAAGCAAATGAAACTAATAGAGATTGGGGAAATTGTGTTTTGACTGGTCACGTAAATAATATCAGCTAGTTGTATTTGTGACTGTCCTCATAATGTACAAATGATATTACTTACCAAGAGCACAGAAATGTTCAAAAGCCCTGCCCCACCTCGTCCCATTCTTACCCTAAAAGCTAAGGTTAGATTTAATATTATTTCCCTCTGAGGCCAGATCTATCCTGTTATGAATTTTAGTCATGCAGACACCACAACTGACACTACTTTCATTTTGTTAAAAGAACCCTAATTACCGATAGTATAAGTTCCTGCTCTACTTTGAGAGTTTTTTATAGACCTTGCTGGCAGAAACATTGCATGCCAAATGCAAAGTAATCTTATAAGAGCTTGGAAACCAAGCCTTGTTAACATTTGAGCCAATATAGAGGAAGATAGCTGGACTTTGCCCATCTGATGCTAGAGATCAGCGGGTCAGCAATAAGGCAAAGTCTCCAAATATGGTGCAGGTGAGACCCTAAAGACTGGTGGTCATGCAATAAAGCAACAATCTTCAGCTATATCCCTGCTATGACTGAAACAAATTCCCAGAGTCATTGGGTCTCTGACTCCCAGGATATATCTTCATTAGGGCACATTCCTTAAGGAGAGATGCCTTCTTTTAACAATCTATTGTCCACCCATCTATCCAGGGGTTAGAAAGGTCACCACGGGCAATGGGAGATAAAACTTCTAAAGTTATTTTGTTGTCTTGCCAAGGGCTACGACTGACAGGTGGATTTTGAACAGAGTCAAAATGGTCAATCAGCAGTCCATCTGAATGCCAGGCATTCTGCCTAATCAGAAACCAGTCAGTCAGACTTTATTGTTACAGCCCTAGGTTACAACAGGGGAAAAAAAAAAGCCATCAGTTATCACAGGTTACAAAAAAGGCAGAATGGTTACAGGAGAGAAAGTATTCATAACACCCATAAATCTGGTTTATTTGTTGAACTGCTGGAAGGATAAAAAATGAGTCCAAACTTTAAAAGCTGACAAGGCAAATCCAGCCACTGCCAATAGGATTCCTTTGTTACTGGACCTCGAAAGAAAATCAATTGTTTGCATATCAGACCACTTAGGTTTCCCCTGAAGAGCTAAGCCTAAAAACCTGGTTCAAATGTCAGAAAATATAGAACAATAAAACAAATAACAGGCACTAAAACAAATAATAGGCAATAAAACAAATAAGGAGGCATGGACCTGGAGTCCTAAGTTGTTTTTTTTTAAAATAGCTTTCTAAAATTGTTGATGGCATCAATAGCTTCCTTGTTCAAGATAGAGAAATTCTAAGAATAGGAGTTTAAATAAGGTTCCAGATGCATTCACATTCAGAAGTATGTTTGATCATTTTATAATAATGTCACTTCATAAGTCATTATGTATTTTAATATGCTCTTTATCTAACAAATTAATGATTTGCAATCATTTTATTCATAACAAATCTCACCTATATGATTAATTGTAAAGAAGGTGATCCCCTTATGGAAGAGACTAAGGAATCTACCAGTCAGCCCTTCAAGGGAAGCCAGGTGAAAGAAACAGGCATAGCAAGGATCCCAGGAATGCTCTTTATTGTAGTAAACTAGAATAACTGAATCTTGCAATCCTGTCCACGTTTCTTGCTGTCCCATCTAATACTAAAGAAAATCAAGGCATAGTTATTTTGAGTTTCTTTCTCATGATTCCCTCTTTCTGAAGACTATGTAATCTCTTCTGCAATTCCCCCCCACCCCAGTTAATGGTTCATTCCTTACTTCCTTATAGTCAATTGTACATTTCTTTTCACTACCTGCTTCCCATCATCTCTATCGAAGGTTCCTCCTGGGTTGCTGCAGTGCATTTGTACTCGTCTGAATAATGTTCTTACCCAGCTCTTATGGGAAGTGGGTAGTTACTTTGGTAATGAAGCACCTGGTTAGTGTGGGTTGTTTTTCAATAGACTTGCATTTCTAATTTGCCATCATTTTCTCTGCTAATGAGGATATCCAGGAAGGATAATGTGTTGTTGTTTTCTTCTTCCTTTGTGAATTTTATTCCTTTAAAGATGTTGTTGATGGTTTCATGTGTCTTCTCCAGTTGCTCCTTTTTTATTATGATGGTGTCATCTACATACCGGATCCATACTTTTGTTGTACGTGTGGGAGTGCTATAGTTTCTAGATGAGGCATTACGGTCTCTGCTATGGGTCCTGAGAGTGGTGATCCCATGGGAGTTCCTCTGATTTGTTGGTACATTTGTCCATCACACTGAAAGTAGGCAGCGAGGCAGAGGGTGACGAGGTCCATGATTCTGGGTATTTCGATCTTGGTGTCTTTGGCAAGGTCGGGTGTGTTGCACAGAACTGCTGCCATGGATTCTTTCGCTTGTGCCAGGTCTATGGACGTAAAGAGCAATGTGATATCGAATTAAACCATAATTTCATCTTCTATTTTCAGGTCACTGATTTTCTGGAGGCACTGTAGTGGGGAGTCGATCGAATATTCACTCCCCTCTGTGAGATGTCCAAGCTTTTTTGTAAGTTCTTTGGCTGTGTCGTATGTTGGGGTCCCTGGTCACAATACAATTGGATGAAGAGGTATGTCGGGCTTGCGTATTTTGGGGCACCCAGGGAAGCATGGGAGGACAGTCTGCTGCTCTTCATCCACCTCTGTTCTTCTTTTGCGATTTGGCCTTTCTTGGTGAGGTCATTGAGGGTTCTCTTGATTGGGTTGTCCAGTTTCTGTACTGGGTTGGTGTTTGCTGGGATGTGGGTTTCTTTGTCCTCCAGGAATTCTTTGGCCTGTTGTTTGTATTGTCTTCTGCCCATGACAACTGTGGTTCAGCCTTTCTCTGCTGGAAGGATGGTGATGGTTTGGTCATTCTTTAGGTTTTTGAGGGCTGCTCTGTCCTCTGCTTTGAAGTCTATCATTTTGTCGTCATTGACACACAAACACACACGCCATGCTGATGCACTTGCTCATATTTCTATTATTTAGCAGGTTTCTTACCAAAGGGTAAGGATTAAATCTTTTTTCACTACCATGAATCTCATTTAATCAGTACCCTAGGTGGTTGTTTGAACAGTGGCAACTTGGTCTATCATGAACTCAAACAGAAAAGGAAAGGAAAAAAAAGAGATTATAGGCATTTCTCTTTTTTAAGAATAAAAAAAATTAAAAACATAATGCAGTAGAGCTTATCCCCAAGCCTCCTAATACTGTATCTTTTTTTCCCCCCTGAAATTCAGCATTCTCATCCCCCCAGAAGTTTTTAACTTTGCCTACAAATTTCATCCCATGGTTCACAGCCATTTGTGGGGTTCCCTTGCTAGTTAATAGGAGATATGAAGTGTTGGATTTTTGAAATTCTCTTTGAATCAGCACTATTTGAACTGAATTACTAACTTCCAAATGGATTCTAGTTGAATCACTCTTTTTTCAATGGACAAATTCCTCCATTAGCTATTGCACTTATATCCCATCTGGGATCTCAAAGGAGAGTACAAGGGAGGGTTGTTGTGGGGATAACCCCATTGTTATCCGCACAACAACTGTGTGAGGCAGGTTGGGCTAGTGTGCTCCATAAACAGCTACTGAGCTCCATAATCAAGAGGCAGCCTCCTGGGACAGGTCTGTCTTGGCTGAGCTGCTCCAGGAGGTGAACCTTATATTACTGAGTCAGACTGGCGCATGATGCCTCTCTCTTGCAGCCCCTCCTTTCCTAATTCTCCTTTGGCTGCCACCACTGGAGTGGCCTTCCATCCACAGCTGCTCCAAGGATTCAGGTCAAGAACTTTCCCTTTCTATTCAATATATTCTTTACAGTTTAGAGAGTTAGCATGATATTGTAATTGTTATCTAATAATTCATTCTGGCTCACTAGAATATCCAACAGTGACTTGGAAATTCAAGAGATCTAAAAACATTTTAAAGGCTCATAAATTCTTTTTCACACCAAAGAAAGTAGAAAGGAAGTTTTATTACATGCTCTGTAAACAGCATAATGTTATCTCAGATATGGACAACCATTATCAGTTGCAGAGATGTCGTGTCTGCTGCTCTTTTGAGATCATCACAGGTAGAGTTATAGGCAGGGTTTTCATCTTCTGCAGCACCATGGATATAACATGGCTGAAAATTTATCAGGTTAAACTTGGAACAAAATGACTATCAAGTAAAGAATGGGCTTAGTTTCCGATTCTTAATTGCCATTTTCTTCTATCAAAACAGAGGTTTTCCACAACTTATATAAGCTGCTAACCTTGTAGGCAGAAAAGGTAATTGAACCTTTGTCCTAATACTAAAGTTAGTAATTCTTCACATGTTCCCCAGGGCCATAGGTATGCAGAAATGAATTTCACTCAGGAAGTGGACAAAGGGAACTAAGAATAGATCACAGTTTTGAAAGACATTTCCAAGAAATGAATGACTCAGGTCTTCTTTTTTTTGTATAACTCTTTGTATAAATCTGTACGGTACTCACCTGTTTCCTGGCATAATTATTACTACTTTGTTAGCTTAATTAGTATTTCAGCCATAAAACAAATCTATGTAACAGTTATGCAACCCCACATAATGCTGCTTATCATGAATAAATGGGATACTTTCTAAAAGTTATCCCTAATTAATGAAAAAAGTTGGAAGCCATGTTTCTGGCTAAACTGCATTTTTCCAGCAGCCATAGTCATTCCTGAGAATCACTTTTTCAGTATGTGTGTGTGTGTGTGTGTGTGTGTGTGTATGTATGTGTGTGTATATATGTATGTATATGTGTGTGTGTGTGTGTATGTATGTGTGTGTGTGTATGTATGTGTGTGTATGTATGTGTGTGTATGTATGTATGTATGTATGTGTGTGTATGTGTGTATATATATATATATATATATATATATATATATATATATATATTTCCCCTCTTTCTTTTTATTTTTGTGGAGGTGTGGGTGAGTGTATTCTTGCTCATAGTCTTTACGGCTTTTCCTAAGCAGTTGATTTTTATGATTAGCCAGTGGCTAGGAATTTGGTGTTTCAGCAGACTTTTAGAGCACAATAGACTACTACACTACCCCTTCCTTGCAGTCCTATACTTAAATACCTGGGATTAACCCTTATTCCAGTCAATGGGACTTCCTTTTTAAGTAGACATGCACTGGCTTGCACCTTCTCAAGGATTATCTCTATTCTGTGAAATGCTTTTTGTGGAATTTAATATGGGCTTATCACGTGTTAGCATCTCATTGACTTTGTATCCTGTTTCAGGTACACAGAGGACTAAAGAATGGTCTATCCTGTTTTTCTAGATGCCTTTCATAATTGTTAAGAGTCAATTAATGATGCTTAGAAGTGCTTGGAAAAATACACAGCATCTGTACTGAAACACCTAAAGATATAACTGCACTCCGAGTATGTAAAGAAAGCATGAAACAACACTGCTAGATGAAAAAAGAAGAATATTTACAGTAGAGCCCTAATCAGCCATAGGATGAGCAACATAAATGAAAGATTTGAGGACCAAATAGTAACTCAGCTGTTCATCATGTCCCTTTCTGATGCTTTTAGACAGTTTGTGCACTCCTTCCTTTTCACTTCCTTCTTACCCCATTTCAAGACTCACTCATCTGTCTGTTCCTTTGCTTCCTTCCCTGGCAGGTAGGAAAGGATGTTTTTCTGGCGCCTATTCTCTATGCTTTCCAAACAGTAGGGGCAAATATTGTTTTGGGGGACCTCTCAACTGTTCACAGTTGCCTTCTGTTTTGGACATTTTGCTTTCTTGAAGACCTGAACATAGCAGAATAACTCAACTTTCTCAAACATGCTTAGGCTGTGTTGAAATCAAGGCAAACTACGTGTGAGCTATATTTCTACATAATAAATGTGCAATTCAAATAAATAAACAAATCTGAATGAATCTCCTCTGTTATAGGCAAAGGAAGAGAAGGACAGCCCTGGGGGCATGTAAAAGAACAGGCCAGGATTATTTATTTGGCCCCTCCCATTTTCTCTCAGAATCCATTTTTACACTTTATATGTAGCCTGCATTTGTTCTGATTTCAATAGTCCCATGTAAATTTGGCCATATTTCTTCTATGTCTCTTATAGGGCACTACCACATGTCTAAAAGTTTGACATGAATTTGCCCATTGCTTAGAGAGACTCAGCATCCAGGATGTTGGAGCCCCGAATTTTGAAATGATGTTTGTTTCCTCCCTCTTGATTTTATAAAGGCACTGTTTCCGTTTGGTTAGACATTCCGGTTTATGCGAACAGCACGTGTGAGGAAAGTGAAAATGTTCCTCTTATTTTCAGCTCTGTGGCCATATTGCTGTCCATTCTAAGCTGGGGTTTGGTTGCCCAGAATGCAGCGTTAATGATAGCTGTCAAAATAATAGTCAGGGTTGGGATGGGAGTGGGGTTAGAGGTCAACAAAAAGAACATGAAAGACTTTAGGGTTGAACCAGATGATTAAGAAACTCATTTAGGCCATTAGATGCTGGAGGAGTTGCCAGCTTGATGGGTTCAGAGGTTACTAGAGGCAAAAAGAGTAAATGGGGATGTCTTCAAGTAGTTTACTCTTGTTAAAAAGATGAAAAAAGATGATAATAGCAATACCAAACAAGCACCCTAAAGGCAATTTTCTTAATTACAGTGTTGACCCAGCAGTGCATCCAGAGTACTCTGCCTATTAGAATGAGAGCTATTTCCTGAACACAGTATTAACCCTTCCTAGGATTTCATAGCTTCATTCATTCTGGAGGATCTGCAACTGACAATATTCCTCCCATCACCACTGACTGACTTGTATTGGAGAGCTTGACCAGGCTAAGCAAGTTCAAACATCCCCCCCCCCTCGCTCCCCTTTTGGTTTCAACTGAAACTTCCCTTTTACTTGCAGGCCTGTTCTCAGTGGGGTACAAATCTACTTACTCTTGACTTTTGAAACTACAGACAGGGAAATAGAAATAGATAATTAATTAATTTAACCTATAATCATTTTAATCTCAGCCTGCCTGTATTTGGGGGCTTACCCCCTTTCTTTCTTTCTTTCTTTCTTTCTTTCTTTCTTTCTTTCTTTCTTTCTTTCTTTCTTTCTTTCTTTCCTTCTTTCTTTCTTTCCTTCTTTCTTTCTTTCCTTCTTTCCTTCTTTCCTTCTTTCCTTCTTTCCTTCTTTCCTTCTTTCCTTCTTTCCACTGAGAAACTGAGTGCAGCCCTGTGCAGCCCCTGAAAGTGACATACTTCTGCAATAAAACTATGCCAGGGAATGAACAGAGCATGATGTAACTCTCTTGTCTGAAAGGCAGCCGTCCTCACTGGCTCCGGGTAAAGATCTTAGGTTCAGTCTCTTGGAATCTCCACTTAGAGGTAGGAAGATCATTGCCAAGCATCCCGATGGGTGGGGGTGGGGGGCGATTTCTAATCAAAGTATTTAGATTCTTCAGAGGAGGTCATTTCTCATACTTTCAAGCAATTCTGGAAAAGGAATGTGGCTGCTTTAAAGAACCCAGTTGCAAAGTTAACGTGACTCGAAGCAGCCACAAGTTTATTTTCAGGTTTACCCAACTTGGAAAATGACAGGTTTTTTCAATAAAGTGCCAGCAAACATTGGCCGGGAGTTGCACTAAAGCATTTTTTTTCCTAATTATTTTTCAGCCATGCACAGCCCTGCTGCCTACTATTTACTACATTAAACAAGAAGACTCCAAGGTGTGCAATTTTTTTTTTATTATTGATTGATTGTGTGCCATCAAGTCAACTGCATAGATTGCAACCACATAGGTGGATTTTCTCCATGATGATCTGTCCCTAACTTGGTCCTTAGCTCTTTCAGTGATGCACTCATTGCCACTGTAACTGAGTCAATCCACCTTGCTGCTGGTCGTCGTCTTCGCTTTCCTTCCACCTTTCCCAGCATTAGAGCCTTCTCCAGGGAGATGATGATATAATATTTTGGTGTCTGGTTAAGGCCATCATATTTATCCAAGCAAGTATTTAAAAAATGTTTTGCTGTGCTTCTCATTATGTTTCTCTAGCTCACTTCATTTCCTACTCTTTTATTTTATCAGAACTTTGTCAAGGTGTTGGTTTTTTGTTTTTCTTTTAATTTGAACTCTCTTGCGATGTTTGTATGAATGGTTTTATTCACACTGTTCTCCACTGCCCTGAATTCTTTTCATGGAAGGTGGCTGAGTAACATTTTAAATAACTAACTAGCAAGTAGTAATAGTAAATACTTGGCATGTCTCTGGCCAAACTCTATATGACCCATTTCCTATATGTCTCCTTGCATCCTGAATGCCTGCAGCAGTTACTAGAAACTATTACTGTAACGGGAAAAGGCATACTAGGGATTATCATATCTGAGCCAAGCAGTGCATTCCAACATCCCCTTCTGCTTCTAGTATATGATGCTGGCTTTGCAGAAAATTACTAGCTGAGCAGGCATAGAGTTGCTTTCCAGTCACTAATGGAAACTTTTCTTTCAATCTAAATGGTGCATTTGTCGGATCTGTTTAGCTAAACAGCATTAACCATATTGAAAGTTTATTGGCCCAGGTGAGGGCAGGAAACCAGAGTGGGCAAACTGTATTTTTTAAAATTAAAGGATGGGTGTTCCCCCCTGCAAACAAATCCAGCTTGTTCATTGATTAGCTTATTTGTTAAACCAAAGTCCCATTGCTTTTAAGGACAGGCTTCTTGTTGCTACAGATGGAAATGATCTTTGAATCCAGTTCCATTACAAGGACAGTGTATATCAAATATGAAACAAGCTCTATACAATACATTTTTTTCCATTTCCTTTTCAGATTGCTGCTACATGATGCTAAGATGTTGCCACTTCAATTGCTTGGGTAATTCCTCTCGTAGCCAGCCCTTGATGCAGTATTTGAAAGAATTGATGGAGCCAAGGCTGGGCTCTCTCAACTGGGTACCTTCTAGATGTGATGGAACTGCATCTCTTAGAATTTTCAGTAAGCATGGGAATTCTGAGGATTGTAGCCCAACACAATTGGAAAGTACCAGGCTGAATAACATTACTTTGGAGATGTTCTAATAATGCCACCTACAACCAACACACCCAGGAAATTGCCTACCCCTGTGGATGAGTATGTTCATTTGGTTTAAATAATTGAGGAGGTGAACCTACAGGTGAGTTCTTAGCCAGCAATGTTCAAATGGTAAATCTGGACTAATACTGGAAGATCTACTAATCAAGATGAATATTACTTGAAAAGCAGCCTACTAATTTACAAAATAATAAATGAAACCGAATGAAATGAAATCAGTTTAAAACTCTACAAATGTCTAATAGTTGACATTATGGAAAAAAATTAGAAGCCCATCCTGTATATCTTCAGAAATGAGGCTCAAACTTCAGATTAAAATAAAATAATAATAGTAATAAACTAGGCATTTTGATTATGAACAAAAGGCAGCCATGTGCCCTAAAAATGTTTTCCACAGTTAAAAGCTCATTCATCACAAAACCAGAGGGCAATTTCTGGCTGGAACTCTGATCCAGACTGAAGGTCTAGCTGCTATGATTCTGTGAAGAAAATATATAAACTGTCCTGTGATCATTTCTGCATGCTTTCCAAAAAGTTTGACTGCAAGTGCTGTGCCAGTCATTCCTTCTGCCATTTTCCCAGCCAGTTGCTTTCAATCTAATGGAAAATAACATCATTTTGTGATTTCTTTCAGTGGGAGCAGAATGTTATAGAAATGCTCGATTATGTTCATGTGCTTATTTTAGTTGGGAGGCAGACAAAGAATGTGCACATGTTTCCTGCCTCTTGTTGCACAATCAGCTTTCCAGCAGATTCTAGAATCATGGACAACCAGGGAGTCTGCATTGTGATAGCAAGCAAGAAATCATTTTCTTAGTGGTAAGATAAATTCAAATCATCATTAAAGAACTTTGAAGGCATCCAGAGAATGAGATAGAAAAAGGGAAGTCTCAGTTGCTCAGGGAGAAAAATTGGAGGACAAGTTTTATCATAAAATATAGAGTTTGCCCCTGAACTAATTGCTGTTTGTTTAGATATGGTGGATATTATCCCCAATTATACAAGAAGATATTTTTCTCTACTTTCAGTGAAGAGAAATAAAACCCCAAACAACTTCTAATTCCCTTAACAGTTTATGATATTCTACAGAACTGGGAGCAAAACCAAACCAAAGCTCAATATGAATTTGAGTCGTAGGTCTGGTGAAAGAGTAGAACTGCCTTATCAAGCAAGTGAATTGAAAGGCATGGCTGAATTTACCCTTATTTCATCTGTTAAGAGACTTCTGGTGTATCATTTATTCTTTTTAAACCAGAGACAGGGTACCTTCCAGAAGTTCTGGTAAATGGTTATGGTCTGTGGAAGTTATAATTCAAGGCATCAGAAAGGCACTAAATTTCTTTTCCCTCTATTAATTATACAAAAGCAATTGCTGACTGTAAAAATTGTTCTATATATTCCTGCACCATGTCCAAGGGGGTGAAATAATTAATTATTTAATTATCCTTTACAGACAGTTTGGAGACATAGTGATGTAATAGCATCACCAGTGAAAAATTAACTTTTATGCAACCCAACCCTTGTCTATGGAAACACTGAGATCAACACAAGAGGAAGACTCTTCTGTTAAGGAGACTTTCACTTATCTTCAAAAATATTAATATAATCCTTATCTCCTCCCTGAAACACACTTGTGCTAAACCAGAGATTTTCTCTATTTCCAATCTCTCTGTGTGTGTATGAAAATGGAACATTTTCTCCAAAGACTCATAGGATTTCAGAAAAATGTCACTAGGATTGTGTGCAACAAGCCAAGGTTTTGTCAAAATGAGAAAAAGTGTGTTGTGAGGTCACAATGCCAACCCTGCTTCTTACATACTTGCATGTAACATCATGATGCATGCTTTGCAATTTGCCCTCTTGCTCCCCCACAGACACCCATGACCGTCCCTCAGAAATAAGGGAGCAGTAAATTTTACTTACAAGAGACAGCATACAATGGGTTTTCCTGTAAGAAATAAATGAGGCTAGTGGAAATAAAAAATAAGTACTGAAGAACAAGTAACTCCAACAACTGACAATAACATTTTTTAGGTTTTTTTAATTGATCTATGATTAACAAACATTATCAAATATCTAAATAGCATAAATCCAACAAACACAGAGAAAATAGTTATAGAAAATACAAAATATGTACTAAAAAGTAAGTAAAGAGACAGGTATTATACATATACAAATTTAGCATATTTCTAAAATATTACCATATTATAGTCTATTGCTATTGAGATAAACTATAAAATCCATCCAAATTTGATAGAATTGTGGTTCCATGTTTCATTATTTGAACTTGGTGATTTTTTTTTCTAAAATTGAAGAGGCCTTATTAATTAACACATCAATTATTACATTATTTAATAAAATAATCCTCAAAACTGTAGGTGACTACAGACTAATACAAGAAAATGGGGACTGCCCCTTGCTAAGTGGGTGTGTTTAGTTGGGATTGGGTCCAGGCAAAGCCATACTTGGGACAGGTCAAATAAAAACAGTGAGTTTTCATTTGATTAGCATTAATTTAAGCCCACTGAGATCTTAGCACAACTATCAGTATCCAGCCCGTGGAGCGCATACAATGTGTTTAAAACCAGATTTCTCCTCTGCTCCCCCTCTTTTCTTTTGTGATAAGCTCAGTTGCTTCTGGTGATTGAAAAATGCAGCAGCTTCCCGAAGGGTGGGGGGGGGGGGAGTGAGGGAGAAAAAACCACAAGGGTTTAGTAATTGTAAGTCACAGTGCACTGCACATGCCCCAAAGACCCTGAGTCACTTCCAAATTCAAGGACTAATAAAAATTGGAAGCACTCCAGTAATTTTAAATTACTTTGCACATTGTGGAGTGATTTAAAACCATTGAGGTGATTCCATTAAACACACACACACACACCCAACAACAACAAGCCTCTATGTGTTGTTCCATTTGCAAGTGAGTCTGTTAGACAAGCATAAGCACTCGAGAAGGTTCTGAACATATTCAAACTAATTGGAATGATTTTTAATTTCAAAACCAATGGTAACCAAAGAGCAAATATAATGAAGACATAATAGCCAGCTGATGGAACATCCCTAGGTATCATTGCTGGCCAAGCAAACCACTTTAGTCATTAGAAAGGGGAAAGGCAGATGGGTGCTCTTAAGAGTTCTTGGAGATCTCCGTTCAAACAGGAGCTAATCCAAGGCAGTGGAAAGAGGCAGTAGCATTAACTGTAGCTTGTTTCTCTCTTCCACAAGTTAGCTATGAATTTGCAGTTGCTACATTACACATTTCTTGGTTAATTTGCTTTCTTGCCACAACACAGTAAACAGTTGTATCAGTGTGTTAAATAGATTCTGCCCAGCGTGCATGGTTCTGCATATGTGCAAGCAAAATTTAAAACACAGTATAATTTAAGTATCCCAACTATTTATAAATAGAAAGGGTTTTTTTTCTCTTCTTCATAGCGAATTCTGGCTTTCCTCTTGCTTCTTGCCAAGGCAAAATTGCTTAGAATAGAAAAACCAAGTAACCAAGCTAACATGTACTCTGAAGTCCATGATCAATTGTTTCCAGTGCTGATAGAGTATTAGTTCATCTCATCTCATCTCAGTCCTGAGGATCACCACCTTGATATACTGGAATTGCTCAGTAGGTTGATGTGGTACACAGTGTCATTAACCTAAAAGTTAAACAAATAAGGGGCCGGAACATACCCCTGCTTGACTTCTTTAGATGTAGGTATGGGTTCAGTTAAAATCACAAACTGGGGTCAGTTTAATATTTAGTGATATGTTTAAATACAATGCTTGAATCAGATACAGACAAGAGGTTTTGTTTCGTCCAGGTTGCTGTTATCTAACTTTATCCACAGCAGATCTCAATTAACAAAACTGAAGGCTACCTTCAGGTCAACAAATAAGCATGCAGTCTGCCTTTTGAAAACTTTGTTTATATATACACTAAATGATCTAAAACAAATCCATTCTTAATTGTGGAATACCATTTTCACAACCCAGTTTGTTCTTTTGAAAAAGAAAAAAAAGTCATTCTTTGCTGCCAAAGTCTCCAGTTTGGTGAACCTAGCATAATTTTTGCTCCAATGGTACTTCAACTGGAAGGTCTAGAGTTTGAAGATAGCAACTGGTCACTTTTTAAAAAAAAGTTTGGAATAATAATGCTATTGTCCCACCTCTCAAGGATAAAGTCAGATTCGTAACAGATATACCCACCCGGTTAGACTATCCTTAAACATTTTGCCACATATGTGTTGTGTTGCACTGCTGATCATGGTGTGCACATGGGAACTCCCACTTTGGGTAAGATGATCCCTACTGTGCAGGTCCCAAGGCAAGGGGTGAAGCTGACAGGAATCCACAGTGGGGGTGAACAAAGATGGAACTCTGCAGGTAGAAGGAGCAGAAGGTACTCCAGAAATCAATCCCAAACAAGGCAATGGAAATCACTTCTGTATTGTTACCAAAACAACTATAAGATATGGCTGAGACACTTACTCAAACTTGGGTATCTAATGACACCCAGCACACACACACCACAAGTTAAAAGGCATTCCTCAAGCTGAAAAGGGAGAATTTTTTAACATTCACATGAAGATTTGGAACTGGTGACATAGCTGGATCAGAGCCACAAGGAAATCTGGTCACTTATGGTAACAATATTAGAAGAGATGACGCATGGCACTTTACAAGGATATATATTAGAACATGGAAAATGAGAAGCATGCATCAAGGAAACCATGAATAGTCAAAACAGAAATAAAACATGCTTTGTTTTAGGAGTAAGTGAATTTAGGTGAACCAGAACAGGCTGTTTTCAACCATATTATTACTTGACATACAAATGAAAGAAAGAATGAAATGTCACTGATACTTTAAATGAAAAACAAAACAAAACAAAAACCTGTTGCTGGATATATACTATACTGAGTATATAGTAAAGGTAAAGGTTTCCCTTGACATTAAGTCCAGTCATGTCCAACTCTAGGGGGTGGTGCTCATCTCCATTTCAAAGCCGAAGAGCCGGCGTTTGTCCGAAGACACTTCCGTGATCATGTGGCCGGCATGACTAAACAGAACACCATTACCTGCCTGCCGAAGTGGTGCCTATTAATCTACTCACATTTGCATGTTTTCAAACTGCTAGGTTGGCAGGAGCTGGGACTAGCAACGGGAGCTCACCCCGTCATGCGGATTCGAACCGCCGACCTTCCGATTGGCAAGCTCAGCAGCTCAGCGGTTTAACCCTCAGTGCCACTGCGTCCCTATATACTCAGCTATAAAACAGGATCATATCTATTAGAATTAGTGAACATCAGTGTTATACAAGTGTGGACACCTATAATAGAAGCAATAGTGGAATGCATAAACAATTGTATGACAAATTGCAAGACATTCTAAAGGCAACATTGAGAGATGATGCAGAACAACTGAAAGGTGACTGGAAGCATCTGGAATTACATGAAAATTTGAATGAATGCAATAATGTAACAGATGAGTTCGTAGAGTTTTGCAAAGAGAATTATTTGCTCATTGTTGACACCTGCTTCAAGTAAAATAAAGCAAATGCTACACATGGACATCACCAGATGCACAACATCGGAATCAAATCAGCTACATAATAGGAAACAGAAATGAAGAAATGCAGTCCAGTAAGCCAAGAAGCTTCCAGGTGCAGACTGTGGAACAGGGCATGAATTATTGGTATCAACTTAGAAAATTAAAGAGAGTAGATGTGCCAGCAATATTTGACTTTAAAACATAGAGTCAGAATATAAGATCAGTGTGCTCTATTTGTGCAAAAGAACCCCTCAGGAGATATGGGAAAAGATATGAGACACTGTGAAAACCCAAATAACAACAACAATGACAAAATTTCAAAGGTGTAAAGATCCAAGTGCCTTTCAGAATAAGCTATCCTGGTGGCCAGACAAAGATTAAGGATGAAAACTTGGGTAACAAGAAGAATGTATATGAAATGATTGTGGAGTTCCAACAACATGCAAGAAAGGACAAAGAAAGAAATCTCAATGAAGATTGTCAAGAGAGGAAAACAACAAGAAAAGGAAGATGAATGGTTTCTTTTATGAAGATCAGAAAAATCAGAGGAAAATGTATAGGTAAGGTAGGAATGTCCAAGTGTAATCATGGAAGAGAAAAAATAGAGGCAAATTAGGTTGGCCAGACTGTAGAGAGAGAACCAACTCCACTAGAAAGTGAGGCAAGGGGCAATAGATCAGCTGTCAAATAGGAAAGTACCAGACATAGATGAAATACCCATTGAACTGTTTCAAGCTGCAGGGGAAGAGACAGCTAAAATGCTAACAGTTCTATGTCTAGAAATATGGAACAATACTTGGTGACCTAGGGACTGGAAAAGATTGCTTCCATATATCCATGCCGAGGAGGGGAGATACAAAAGAATCTCTCCTCAACTAATTCTTGACACAAGCAAAGTTTCCTGAAGACCTTACAACAAAGAATGAAGTTATACATGGAGAAATGCCAAACAAACAGTTTTCAGAAAAATCAGAGGGACACAAGTCAACATAAGATGGATAATGGAGAGATCAAAAGGATGTAAGAATGAAATTTATTTTTACTATATTAAATACACATGGCCTTTGATTGTGAAGCTCATACCAGAAATAGAATATATTAAATATAATGGGTGTACCACAACATCTGAATATTCTCCTTAGGAATTTTTACAGTGAACAATGAACTACTATGAGAACTGACATGGGAAAAATGGAGAGGTGTAGAATATGCAAGGGAGTAAGACAAGGATGTATAATATCTCTATGTTTATTTGTTTTAACATATAGAGCAGATATAAGAATGGCAGAAATAACAGCTAGAATAAAAATGGGAGGCTAAAACATTAACAGCTTATGCAGATGACAGCACTTTGTTAGCTGCAAGTAAAGAAGACTTAGAAAGGCTTAATATCAAAGCAAAATTGGAAATTGAAAAATCTTGGTTAATGATAAGTATTAAGAAGAAAAGGGTAATGTTAACTGGCATGCTTTATTAATTCACCATTGATCGTGAAGAAGTGAAGGTGATAGATAATTTTGATTTGTTAGACTCATGAATAAAGATGGACAATGTGCTGTTAATGTAAAGATGAGATTAATTCTAGGGAGGAAGGCAATGACAAATTTAAACTAGATCATGTAAGATAACAATATTTCTATGACAAACAAGATAAAAATATTTAAAGCTATGGTCTTTCCAGCAGTAACATGCAGCTTTCCTCAAGAAAGGTTCAAAGAAAGAAGATAGATGGTTTCAAATCATGGATCTGGAGGTGCTTACTAAGAATATCATGGATTGCAAGAAAAACTAACCAATCAATCCTGGATTAAATAAAGAATGCTCTCGTAAGGCAATGACCTGCTAATATAAACTCACACATTTGCAGTGTGTAGTACAAGTAGGTGATGGGTTAGCAGAAAATGATTCTGCTCACCAAGACTGAGGAAAGTAGACGATGGCTATAGTAGATGGATGATATCAAAGAGATTATAGGATTGACCTTAGAAATGCTGCATGCTATAACTAGATAGAGGGCAAGATGGCATCCCTTTTTCCATACAATCACCAGAAGGCAAGCCTAACTCAGTGGCACAAAGTGTCCCTCCCTCCCTCTCATATTTCTGTATTCATATCTGAAACCACAGTTTAATGACTAGTTTCTTTGGTAGTTGCATCCCAAGAAAGAAAAAGTTCATGATTTATCATAATCAGGAACTCATGGAATGTTGCATGATGGTATAGTGAAAAATAATCTTTTCTAGCCTAATGAGCACTAATCTGAAACTCCAAACATACCTGTTTCATTTCATGGAAAATGAAGTATATTTTGAAAACGGAATAATAGAAGGGATATTTCATATTTATTTGTTTGAGGTATATGCTACCTTTCATATAGGTAGTGTGTATAATATTGCTTCCTCCATTTTCTTCACCCAACAGCATACTTGTGAAGTAAGTTTGACTGAAAGAGCACGATTAGCTCAAAGTCATGCAGTGAGTTTCATGGTTGAGAGTAGATTTGAATCTTGGTCTCCCTGACTATAATCTAATGTGTTACTGCTGCACCACACTGGCAGTATGTTGCAATCAAAGTGATCAGCAGTCAATGATACTCATTAAAAAAAAGAGAAAGAATTCCAAGTAAAAAGAAATACTGTGAAGGATCTGTGCAAGGAGTACTCAAGTGAATATTTGAAATAATCAGTTCAGAGTACAGGTGAGAGTTCACATTTATTTATTTATTATTGCTCACATTGATTTGGCCACACATATCACACAAGGCGACTCTGGGCAGCATACACATGATGGATTGCTATTCCTTTCAAAAGTATTTCCTAACTCTTCCAGGTAAAGTAGTTTAGAATCCTTTTCCCAGTCATCGACTTTTCTGCGTGGTGTGAATTTTTATGAGAATGAGCAATTAGTTCCTCTCTTTCATGGATTACATTCTAGAGCCCAACATATGACCACAGACATCTGCTGGGGAAAATGGAGGAAGGCGGGTATATATGTGGGCATGTATGTTATGATACAAAAAAATAGCTTGCTGGCCTCTGATGTTGGGACACAACTACATATGGGTGAGTTTTGTCTCATGACATCCCTGGGCACCTGTCATCTTTTTGTCAAAATTTCAATTTGCAGGTGTCTGTGGGAAGAACTTGCAATATTGGACTGACTGTATATTTTCTGTAGTTTGTAGAATCTGTGTATCCCCTTAAAAAAATAAAAATCCTGGTTTACAGAAGTTTGCAATAATTTGGAAGCTGTTTCAAAAACCAATTGTTTCCACCACATCTGCAGTTTTGTTTACAATTCTCCTCCTTTGGCCTGATGGTTTTTGTTTGGAAGTTGTGGGCTTTGACGCTTCTCTTTTAGATCACCCTGTAACCGAGGAGCCTTTTTGGAGAGCTCTGTAATGATTGACTTCTGTAATGGCCACTTTAGTTGAAGTCATTTGGTGATTCTACAGTCCAATACCAGGAAAAGTTATCTGCTGCAAACATTTAAAATGGCAAATATAAAGAGGGCAGGGTTTCCTTCTCACCCAGAACCTACCCCCAAAGTATCTGATGCACATTCATATAGGTTTAGCCATCTTTGATATTTTTAGGATGACCCAGGACATTATTTCTTACATGCACACACTCCATGCATTTTAAAAAGAACCAAGGAAATGTTTTCATTCTTTTATTTACACACATAATCTGAAGGCACTTTAAAAATGTCTGGGTATTTAGTGTGGTTTTAAATCAGGCTGATTGCCAATTACAATTGAAATGGAGGGTGAGGGGTTTTACCTATTCTTGAAGTTTTTCTGCAATTTACTCTCTTATCTTGATGTCAATTCCCTTTCTTGGGATTGGGTCAAGAGCAGGAAGGTTAGGATACCCTGCCGGAGGGCCTCCAAAATCTGTACATCTGTCATAGATCATGTCATGGAACAGAAATGTTTGTTTTTTCGCCCATTCATTTCAGCTGGCAGCCAGTTATTATTAGAATGAAAAATTAAGCTATTATGCAGTGGGAAGCCTCACTGGCTCGACCAAATTTATGACGTTAATTCAAGAAAATTATCCTTTATAGCTCATATAAGCAGCTGTATGTATAATGCAAGTCTCTGGATAACACCATGCTCACCCCCTTCCCCCGATTTCCAATAAAATGGTCTAAAATGGTTTTGCTTTTTCCGGATTGAGAAGGATTCTCAGCATTAGGGTCACATTCCAGACAGCACAACAGAGTCTGGGAGGAATGGAAAGAAGAGGGTGCAAATGCCCCAGCCTGCAATAGGCCATTCTATGTCTGCGGAAACAAGGAGCTGTTCCAGTTCAGGCTGAACCCCTGAAACTGCCACTAAGCTTCAGCCATCCTTCTTAACCTTGGGCAAGCTGCAAAGCCTGGGCAGAAAGGAGCTGCATCCACCAAGTTTTTATTCCTTTTCTTGAATAAGTCATGTCTGGGGGTTGCGGATGCTGTTTTTCAAAAACAAAAACAATCAGAAAAGGCAGGTATTAACTGTTTGTGTTTGTGCAGCGCTGGAATGAATGTTGAATGTGTTTAAGTGTGTGATTCCACTTGTGCCCGATGCGCACAGAGTACAACTGGAACCCTTATATAATGCCTGCAGGCACCAGTCAGCCCATAATTTTCACACCTGGAACTTACCAAGTGCCCCATTTTATCTGACTATTCTAATGTTCATAGGATTGCCATTTCTGAGTTGCAAAAATCTACATGGTCACTAGAAGGCAGCAACGCATTAGACTTCTCTGTATCATATTGCTGCCATCTGATGGTTTCCTGGATGTTTGCAACCCAGGTATAGTAGTCCTACTTTTTCAACAAAATTCAGTGAAAGTTGTCAGGCTGCAAGGGAAAGCAGAATCTCTAACATTCTTTATATTTTCAAGACTCCCTGTGTTCCCTCTGGACTCCAGAGGCCTTTGTGGAAAATACAGATAGTGGATGGTTGAAGGTAAAGCCCAGAGAGGTTGGTCAGAAGTACTCTTACCAATGTGTTTTCCCACAGCATTGCGTCTGTTGCTTTGCTAAGCTCACCACAACAGAACTGAGTAACAATGCCCAATGCCCATGACATGTTCTCGACATTTTTAATGTGCCCACAGATTGTGCAAAGATTATATTATCGTTGGGGTTGCTCCTCATTCTCTTCTTGTGTTGTTGTTGTTGTTGTTGTTATTTTTCTATATCTCCCCATCAGCTAGCACATCCTATTCCAAAGGCCCTTCAAACCACAGGAGCAGCGATGGGAAAGCAGTAGTGGAATCGTCAGTGCAATCGAAATTACACCTTTCTCAGGCACAACTGTTGATGTAAGATGGTTTGTTTGGTGTTTGGAAGGCCCAAGACAGAGAATGTCCCGGTCACAGCCTGAGCTCTCACCACCTGCAAAGAGCTTCCTCACCATTGGGCCAAGCATGTGTTCTCCTGCCTCAGGAGAGCCTCCTTGGCCCAGCAGTGACACTGCTGACAAAGTCTGCATCTGATGATTCAGATAACCCCACCACAAGAGAGAGGAATAACTTCTGGAAAACAGGAAAGTCCACGCGGTCTTTTGGGTCCTTGTGGTTGGTCCTAATAAAAGTATAATCCTTCTGGCTTTGTTCTCATGGATCAAGCATGTTCTCGCCACATTCCAGTGCAGTGGAAACTGCACTTTTCAACATCAGTTACTGTTGTGATGAAGCAGAAATGGGGCTTCTGCCCCAAAGTCTCATTTAAGTGTCTGAAAGTTCTGAGAGGATGAAAAAGGGAAACGCTATAACATCCTGCTGTCAGAATGTTGTCAGTGATGCTGAAAAAATAGGGGTGGACTGGAGGAGTGCAGTGAACAGCAGATGCCGCGGCTTTTGTTCTGAAGCAACTTCTGCCTGCCAGATTTTACCCTTAAGGCACAATGGCAAAACAAGGCTTCCACCTGTTATCTCTCACCATTATGGGCTATGCTCCCTTTCCCCTCCCTCTCCCCCATTTAAGTTTGGGTTAAGAAGTGTACATCTTCCCAGCATTTACAACTAGTCATCCCAGCTGCAGAACTCTTTACATGAAACAGCTGGAGACTCTGTGTGAACAAAGTTCACTTTTTCGGGTTTAGGTTTAAAAGCTGTTGCGCTGTTGGCTGAATCCATGACTCTATTTAAAAGACTGTCTGACCATTAGGAACTTTTGAAAACCCCAAAACAGAAAGCTAGCATTTTCCTCTTATTTTTCAATATGGTACAGCTTCAGTATCTAATTCCACTCTCGATTCAGGCCTGAGTGGTAACATTCCAGAACAGGGGTAATGGCTCTTCCATGGTAATCATTGTGGTCTAGTATAGTGGCTAGACTAGGATTGGGAAAGACCTAGGTTCAAATCTAAGCTCATGAAACTCACTGACCTCAGGCCAATAATCATCTCTCAGCCTAAACTATTGTGCAGGGTTTTTATGAAGACAAGCTTGGCCAGAGATGAGAAGAACCAGGGGTGCAATCTTCAGCTCTTGGGAAGAATGATGTGGTAAGAGTAGGGGTGGGTTTATGTATTATGTGCTTATAACTAAGCACCATTCAGTCATAGCATAACACGATTAATATAAGGATATATTACAAGGAGGAGGAGGCGGTGGAAGAGGAGGAGAAATAAGGAGGCTCAAAACAAAAGGCTTCATGACTAATATTAGTAATAATAATAATTTCCAATGGCACCCCTCTTACTTGCTTTAACATAACCCAGGAGGGTGCGCTAGATGGTTTTTAGAACTTCTGTATCCATTTTCATATCCTATATACTTCTCAATGTATAGCAAAGCTTTGCGAACTTATGGTTGCCTATGTTTCTGGGTTCCAATCCCCACTTTATGGGATTTCTAGCAATTGGAATCCAACACCTAGAAGGCCCTATCCATATTTTAATGTTTAGTTCGGAGGGCACTCCTGCTGGAATCCTTTCAACATAGAAGTCAAGATTCTGTTCTCCAACACACTTTGGCTTATCGGAACCCCGTATCTCGACACCTCTAGGCCAGTTAAATGGCATGTAATAATGAGAAAAAAAGTAGGAACTATGGTTGAGGTGGTCCTCCTCCTCCTCCTCCTTGGGATTAATTCATTATTGAAAGAATCATAAAGTAGATATGACTGATGGATTCCCCTGATTCTTTACCCCCACCACTTTTTCCCTGTGGCATGGGCTGCAAAGGGAAAGTGGCAGAAGTTTTATCAATTTCACCTTCTTCAAATAAATAGATTAGATAGATAGATAGATAGATAGATAGATAGATAGATAGATAGATAGAGCCATCATTTCACTCTTTCACTCCATCAAAGCCCATCTCTGTGGCCACAGTTTTTTATAAGTTCACTGTCCCATTGGTGAACTTGTAGAAAACCATAGCCATGCAAGGCAGCAGCCACTGAGCAGAAAGGAGTCGGTATTCCTGCCCCAGTGCACAGTAGCCAGTTGGAGTGGAGGTGTTCGCCTACAATGAAATATTGCACAGAAGCAGGTGAAACAGACAGCACTGCTCAAGGCTCAAGAAAACACACACACACACACACACAAACGCTCTACTGTTGATATATAGCAGATAAAGGTGTGTGCAGGTCGCCTTCCTGGTGATGTAGTAGAGAAGTAAGGAAATGGCCTTGAAGAAAATACATAGCAACCATTGGAAACCATGAGCTTAGCCCAGGAGAGCAGGATTGTGTATGAAAGAAACTCAAGACTTACCCCACTTTGACTCTTTAATATAAGAGGGAGGGAAGGAGAAACTCTGTTAGGCTCCCAAGATTCTGTTATTGAAGTTTATATCAATACAGTTCTAATACTTATTGTGATTGTTTCTTAACCTGGCCTATCTCAAAGGGCTAACAGGCAGGTTGGGTGTGGGGAGATGTTATGCATTCCTGATCTTGAGAAATGGTTATTGGCCCCACTTGTGCTGTGGCAAGCTGACCATGTGGATCAGCTCACTCTCTCCTTCTGAGCTCAAATTTCTTTCTTAGATACCCCCCCCCCCTCTCTCTCTTCCTGGCAATTTCCACACCAGGCAACAGGATGCTAGTGGAGGGTCAGAGATCTCGATTGATTGAACAGCCTTTTGAAACTAGACCAAAGGCAGTCTGGAGCATATGGGCTGCTGTTGCTCACCCCTCCTTTACACAAGAAAGCATCACCTTGCAGTGTGTTTTCTTTAGTGTTGTCCAACAACAGGGAGATGTCTTCCATTTGGTGGCTTGGCCAATAGGTGCTGAAACCTGGATGCCAAAAGTAGTCCTGGACTGACTGATTTATAAATTACTCTTGCATTGTGCTAGCATGGATCTATTAATTCTCACCTGAGAAACCTTTGGAGAAATAATACAGGTAGTATTCAGTTTTAGGACAGGAATGTGGGTTGCCTAACTTATAAAATCTATTCCTATACTTTGACTTGATGAACCCCAAGGAGACTCTGCTCTGTTGTAGCCTCCTCCTTATTTTAGCAGCAGCAATACTAAAACTCCATAGGAAATCCCACAAAACTGTGATGCATCATTTTTAACCCCATGTCGGTCATTTGTCTGGAATTGTATTGCAATATACTCCAGTCAGCAGAATTCTAAAAGATCAGCACCAGTGGGGTTAATAAATTGGAAGGAAGGAAGGAAGGAAGGAAGGAAGGAAGGAAGGAAGGAAGGAAGGAAGGAAGGAAGGAAGGAAGGAAGGAAGGGTCTCTGAGAACACTTGTGCTCAGTTTAAAGAATAAAATATAAAGTGCTATTAGAAATATATTTTAGCTTTTAAAAATGGACTTCTATATAACGGTATGGCTGGAAATGCCATTTTAAAAGGTTATTTCAAATTAGTTTCCATTTTTTGTTTAAAAGTGCTTCCATTTCAAAATAGAGTTTGACTTCTAAGCCCTTTTTCTTAGCGCAGTATGTAAAAGAAAACCCCTCCCTGCCTCTTTCTGTCTCCCTGATATTATCTTCTGAATGAACTTAATAAATTCCATCCTGCAGGACACATAGGAGCATAAGGCTGATAGCAGCTCCTCCTGGCATTTAAAATGAGCTGTCCTCAGTTTTGCAGGCACATTTGGCAACACTTGAAATATTTTAAAAATCCCTCTTTTCCAAATAAGGGCATCTCATCTGAGTTTGCAGCGGGGGTGGATTATACCTGCATGAGGCCTGACCCACTACACGTTGCCAGTTAGAACAAATGTTTAGACTTGACTTGGCAACCCATCTACAAATGATTTCCTTTGTTTCACTCAGCAAGTATGACAGAGCTGCCTTCAGTTCTGCTTTAGCCTTGCCTCCTGTGAGGTAAAGCAGGGAAAAGGCATTAGCTAAGACTGTAGTAGCCCTTGGCGTACTGCTTATTTTTGGTGAGGTGGCTTCTTGAAAAACTGCTCCAGTTTATTAGCAATATTCATGAGACTTTTTCTCTACTTGATATACTGAAAAAAGTTTCCTCCATGGAAAGCTGTGAGCCGCAAAGTCATTAGCCTTATGCTCGTATGCATCCTGCAGGGTGGAGGCGGGCAAGCTGAAGATGGGATGGCTGACAGCTGGGAACTTGGAGAATAGAGGGAGGACCAGATGGTTTCCCCCCACAATGTTCTGTCCAGCAGGCTAAGAATACTGTTCCCGGTTACAGCTGATTGGTTCTTCCAGGTCACCTGATCCATAGCAGGTTATCACATGGCCGTCTGAGTTGGAATTGCTTGCAATTTTTGCAGACCCCCATTGCATCCTGTGATTTCCTCTAGCCAGCCCTTACCTATTTACAGTTTGGATGACCAGTGCCATCTATTGTGTATTCTCTGCTTTTGTTTTCAGTCAGCACAAATTTGGAGAACCATATCTTTGTTGTATCTTTCAAGAATTTCCTAATGACCTGAATCTCCAATTGTTTATTATATCCCTAGAAGGAGAGCATCTCCTGGCTTTTCACCTTCATGTTGTTATTCTGGAATGTAAACAAGAATATATACAGGTTTTCCTTTGACTTATAGATTATTTAACTCTCGCTAGTTAGTTTTTTCCAGTCCATGTGTGCCTGGACAAACACACACACACACACACAAACGCATATATGCAATTTACCTGCCACTCAATTCTAAAAAGGCTCTAAATAGCTTTCAAACAATACAAAAATAAAATAGAATAGCAGTGAAAACATACCACCTCCCCCAAATTAATCGCAACAGTAATCCTTCCTGTCTGTTAACAGACTACAGAAAAAACAGTTGTAACACATGTTACTTTCTGCAGGAAAGGGACCCTCCATATCATCAAACCCCAAAGACTTTTCTTAACTTATCTTAGGAAAATCCTAGCAGCTTCTCTGAACATCAACAGAGCTGGTGCTCATGTGATATTGGGTGGATCCCTATTCCAAAGGAAAAACTCAGCAACAGAAAAGACACACCCTTGTGGTCCTTCATGGTTATATTCCTCAAGAATGGGACTCAAAAAGATAACACTCCCCATACCACATATTGTTAGATGGGCAGAAACTGGTGGGAAAAGAGGAATTCCCCAGGAATCCACATTATGAGACACATAGGGTTTTAAAGGTGACAGCCAACACCTTATATTGCACCCAGAAGCCAACTGGCAACCAGTACAGCTTTTGAAGTAGTGGTGTTACTCAGACAATCAAAAAGGGGCCAATGATTACTTCAGCTGCTGCATTCCAGATCAGCTGTAGTTTATGGGTGGTCTTCTTGTAGCATAAATTGCAATAGTCTAATCAAGAGGTGATCAATACTTAACTGACTATAAGGAGGGGTTCCTGATCCTGAAAGGGTTGTAACTGGTACACAAGATGGAGTTGTATATAGGGCCTGCTCATCATAGCTGTCACATGCTGCTCAGGAAGGTATTGTGAATCCAGGAGAAACCCAAGCTACAAACTAGGACAATCTATGTAGCATGTCCCTATCCAGAACTAAAGATGGAATATTACTGATCTCAGTTGGCTTCTGAACCCACATCCATCCCATCTTGGCAGGACTGAGCCTATTTTTCCTAAACAGACTCTCATAACCTTCAGGCCCAGAGACAGCAGCTTGATGGATAGCACCTTCACCACATCTCCTCTTCAGTTCAGGGTTCAGCTATTAAGCTGAGTAACATCAGCATACTGATGGTACCTGACCCTGTGCCACTGGTGACTTCCTTCAGTGACTCCCCATTTTGCAAAATGTGACTAAAATACTGACAGCCTTCCCAGGTGGACCAGACAGGAAGCATGACCAGATGAGCTAATTCTACTTTATTATAAGGCTACAGTAACAGAATCTTGCAAATATGAAAGTACAAATCTCACACGTCTCCTTTACAACCAGAGAAGTTAGGGAGTGTCCCTTCTTAGCCTCTTGCTCTGCCCATTATGCAGCTGCAGACTATGCCCCCTCTTATCTGACTGTTCCCTAGGCAGCATCTCCTTGCCCTGTCTTTCAAGGTCTTTCTCACATACCGTTACAGTTACAGTGACCATATGTCCTTTATTGTGAAGGACAGTCCTTTATTTCAGAAAGCTGTCCTTTAGATTTATTTAACTTAACTATTTATCTTCTTGGCTTTGCTCTTTAATTTTCTTTTGTACAGCAAATATATAAGCATAAGCAATTATTTTTTTTTAAAACCTTATGAACCTCTTTCAGATTTGCTCCTTTTTCAGGTTTGTCCTTTATTTTTTCCAAGAAAATATGGTTACTGTAAATTAAGATGATCTGCCATTGTTAGTACTGTATCTCTGTCTGTATCTATAATGCTCATGCTAATAACAATACCAACATCTGCTTTCCCATTTTTCAAAAGCTTCTTTCAGCTTTATTCCATTTTTTTCTAGGTATTCTTCTATTGTTTTAGAACTTCTAACAGTGATGTTTCAGAGCTTATTTAACATATTTATTTAAATATGGTTATGCTGCTCTTCAGAAAAGGACTTGCTCTAACTTCAGTGTTTTAAAATGGGTGTAGGATGTTTTGGCTGTTTGCTCATGTTGTTTTCTGTTACTTATCACTCTTAAGGAGAATGATAAAATGCAGAAACCATTTTTGGCACAGTACTAGTCAATGCTAACCATCTTCCAAGAAGGTAGTACTCTGTTTTCTCCCAATTTAGATGCCTAAAATCTTCTGATTTAAAAATCCTATTTTTAATGAATAGCTGCTGGTTAGATGTATGAACAAATGGAGCTGATTGCATTTTATAGCTTTTTCCTCTTGTTTTAGAATTTATGTCCCGTTGCTTTTGGTGTTTGACCTGTAACTGATATTTATGCACTTTTCAAGACCTGTGGTTGGCAATCAGGATATATAGTGATTAAAAAGAAATAAATGTATGGAATTGGGTCTACCAATAATGCACTAAAACTTAAAATTATAGGTTGTCATATTAAATATATTTATGTGAAGATGCATTTTGGGCCTTTTAAAAAAAATTGGGGCTGCCCAGGATAACTTTAGTTACATAAATACGCAGCAGAAACAATTTTCACTGATCAATATCTAGAATAAATGAAGAATATATTATCTCAAGCAATCTGGCTACATGGATTATATTCTTACACTCCCTAAAAGCTGTCTGTCAATATTCTTTATCAGATTTTGTATTATAGACTCTGAACTGAAAGAACAGGGAGGAGCAGCAATTGTAAAGGAATTGTGAAAAACACACAGAAGTGATTGCTGCCACATACGCAAAGTCCCAGGAAGACTGAGGAGTAGATGGAAGCTACAGAACATTGTAGTCAGGAAACAAATAATTACAGGCTTAGTGTTTCATAGGCCCTTTTGTTATGTTATGCATTAGGTGGCGCCTGATTTTGAAAATACTTATTAAAAAATTACATACTATAGTGACAATCTGTAATTGGATCACCCAACATTTTTTTCTTTTGTTGAAATGTAGCCAGTGAAGGATTTCTCCCAACAACACACACACGTACACACACACACATTCTCCTGACTAGATTTGATTCCTTTTCAGTGACTAGGAAGATATACCTTCACAGTCTATACTGATGGAGAAAAGGGCTTAAGGAGAAAGGGGTTAAATTCTCCTATTGCTTCTCCAGATGACGCCCCTGAAGTTGCACATCCATCTTCTATTTTTTTTTAATAAAGCCTGAATGTTAGCATTTTAAAATAATAACTTTCAAGAGTTGTGAAGTACCACTTTCCAACTTAGCATCCTTAAAATTTCAGAATTTAGAATAAATAGGCAAAAGCAACACCATAAAAAACCACTGCTAATTCCACTACTCTGTCCTGTTCTATGCACTCATCCCAAATGGGATTATTAAGGTTTCTCGCATATCTCAGATGACAGAGGTAGAGGTTCAACAACAAAGTTTTTCTGTGATAACCCCCACCAGAGGTCTGATTGGCACCCACTGTAGTATTGATCACAACTCTCTTCCCTGAGTTCATCAGGCACCAATGGCAAAGTTTTTTTTTTTCTTGGTTTCAGTCTTATATTTCCCCTGCCACATTTCTGATTAAGTGGAAGAGTCTTTCTCCCAGCTCTTCCATTTATCTGTGAGTGTTGTCAGGATTTGTCCTAAATCTATGCTTGTTTACTTTGTACCCACTGTTGTTGATTGATTATGTGCCATCAAGTCATTTAAAAAGAAGAAATCAGAGAATCTATCATATTTATATTGATGACACTGAAGTGTATTCTTCTCCTTCAGTTTTGGATGATGTGGTGTAGTCTTCCCTCTCTGCCTTACTGGGATTTCTAGATGGATAAATTCCCACTGCCTTAAATCTGGAAGAGATCATCCTTCTTTTTCACTGTCTCTTTCTTCTTTTCAATTTTCAGGAGCAGTTGCAGGCATCTTCTGTTGTGCATGTTTTGGGTGGTTCATCAATAAAACTACAAGAAACTCATAATTTATACCTCCTGAATCTCTGGTGAATTCTTTTATATCTTACTTCTGAAATGGCTAAGCACCTAGTTCATGCCTTGGTGGTATCCGGTCTGGGGTACTGTTGAATTTGTTGAGAGCCTTCCTGACTCTACTTTCTGTCCTGTAGTTCAGGCCCAGAATAGCATCATTAATGTGGACCTAGACCTCTCCTAATTCAATCCCCCCCTTTTTTTTTGCCAAGACCTACATTGGCTGGGTCTTTAGGAGTGTCATAAGCTTAAATTGTTGGGAGCTGACTTTCCAGTCCCTGCTCCAAATATACTCTTATTTGAAAAACTTGATTAATGTTCATATTATCAGCTAAATCATCCTATCAAGGTTCTTTAATTTTTCTTCCTGTCAAAATTGTTGGAGTTTGTGCAGCATTTGCAGAGTGCTGGAAAGAGTTTAGCATGAGAGACCAGAAAGAAGACACCAGGCATTTCAGCAAAAAAAGTTGTATTCAGATAAAACATAGAACTTAAACAGTTTCTCCTCTAGATCCCTAGAGGGGTTCAAAAGCTTCCTAAATACAAAAAGGCATATTTACAAGCTCACACACATGCATGAGCACATGCACTCATATGGAGCAAAAAAGAGAGAGGCTGCTGAATTCCAAAAGCAGAAGAAGCAAGCAAGAAGCAAGGAGCTGGGTCTGGCAGAGTTGGCTTATTTAAATGCAAATCAAGTAAGGAAGTGGAGGATGGTTTCAGTTTCCCATATTAGGTTGTTGGACACTTAAACCTTGTTGACCAAATGAGGCCTGACCTTTTGACTCTGCCAAACACTTAAGAAAATGATTTGTTACCATGGATACCTTGCATTTCTCTGCAGCTTATTTCCAAGCAGGAGCAAATAATACCAACAAAAATGGTCACCTCATATTTTTTAGGGCTTTTCCCCCTTGATCTCCTACCCACTGGAATCAACTCTCCCTTGAATTAGACCAATCTCTTGAAGTTTAAAAAGGCCACTAAAACACTGCTTTTCTCAGGACCTTTCTTAGTTATCATTTGATATAGATTTATATTAAGGTTGTGCTTGTATCTGGCTTTCTCAGTAATCTTTCTTGTACTGTTTCTAACCTAATTCTATCATTTGGGCCTTGACAAAAAACTCTCAGTTGCTCAACTTTGCAAGTCTGGGTTAATAATATTGAATTTAAATCTTCTTGTTCAGTCCTTATAAAAACTGTGTCTCTCTCATATGCAGCATTCTTAGTGCACATAAATTCCAAACTTAAACCAAATTTGTTGTATTTGTTTATCTGGTTCCTCCTCAATCTGGAAGGTGTTAAACACCTCAGTGGCTTCTTCCCTGGCAATGTGAAAGAACAAAGCTGCTTGAAGTTTTCAGCCACACAATGTAGCTCAAGTCTTTGCCCCTACCTTCTCAAGTTTTCTGCAAAAGTTCCTTTGAACACCAGCTTCTGTGGAGGCTTCAATTGATCCAGCTCAGCCCAATCAACTCTAGATACTTCTGACACTATGTTATGTTTGTTCTTTAGACCAACATCTTAAAAAACAATCCAGGGTATAATATACAGAGCTTCACTCTCTGGTTGACAACAAACCCCCCTTATGGTAGTAATACAGCCATCTCTGTTTATTCATGTACAGTAGAGTCTCAGTTAACTGGCACCCACGGGGATTGGTAGATGCTGGATAAATGTAGTTGCTGGTTGCTTGAGAGTTACTATTAAACCCTAATACCCACTAGATGGCACAGAGAGATACAGATTTTTTTTTCCAGTTCAATTTTTGTGCTGGTTGTTCGAGAGTGCTGGTTGCTTGAGTTCCAGTTAAGTGAGAGTCTACTGTATTGCTGTTAGTGACACAGATTGTCATCAAATTGCTACAATAATTTACACATTATACATGAGTAACCCATTACTGAAAAGTAACTCAATCACTACAAAGAGCAAGAGACAGTTGAGCAATTTGGATTTACTACTTGGAAAATTACCTTTCATCCAAATGTCCTTCTTTCCTTTTCAAAGAAAAACACAGCACGGGTGGGTCACAGCAGGCATGAGCAAGACAAAATGTCAATACTGGAGTGACCAGAGCTCAAATGTTAGACATTTGAAAAAGAAATATTTTTGGCAGGGGATGGGGATGGGGAGTTACACAATACAGGTCTGTTAAGACCCCATACCCATTTTAACCCTTAAATCGTTAAAAACAACACCCTCCCAAAGTATGCCTGTAGTCTAAAATAATTATTTTTTTCAGCAAATATTGGCAGTGAGATCTTGGAGACATGCAAAAAATGGGTGTGGGGTCATGTCTCCAGCCTATGTAGTCAGTGAGTTCCCACAGTGTAGTTCCCTCCTTACAGTAAAGTCTTTCTCTTGAGTAGTTTTTCTTCCATTTTGTGATGGCAGTCAAAAATGCTGCTGTACATATCTGGAAGATGCCACAATGATGTTGAAATAACCTTGTGTGTATCATGAGGCAAATGACACCAAAATCATGGCATTTGTGGCATGACCTCATGGCACATGCAATGCCACTTACCCCCTTCCCTTTCCCTACAGATGCCCATGACAGCTGATACACCTTGCAAGCAGTGCCACTTTCTGCCAACTTCTGCCATGTGACAAAAGCAGAGCAGCTATCTTTTATTCTGAACAGTGACTTTAACAACACTGTGATCTCAATTGCTGCATGGATTATTTGGTTTTATTTAAATCCCACTTTTCAAATGTTCTCCCATCCCCCATTTTATTTTCAAGATAATCCTGTGAATTAAATCCAACTGACCCAAAGTGAGCTTGAAACAGTGTCTTCAGGTCTTGATTCAATACTCCAGCCACTACCTGACAATGGTCTTCTTTTTCACTGTTTGAGCAGCACATGCCATCATGTTCTGCCCTTGGGGGGGCATTTTCAGTCTTGTTTTCCAAGACCCATGGAAGGTCCTTTCTATCCCTTAAAGAGGCAAGAAGCTGCTTTTTAAGTAGACAGGAAGCCAATTTTAAAACGGCAAACCTCAGAAGCCTTTGTACTGTAGATTGTGCTTTGCAGACAACTGTGTGTTTTGGAAAACTTTGACTAATCATTTACCTACATCCCGATTTGAACAGGGCTCCCAGAGTTGTAGTCAATTACGGTTCACTCCTAAATTCACCAAGCATGGGATCAGATTTCAATTGCACTCGCATCTATTTTTGGTTATAGGACTCCAGCTTAAAAGGATGCTGGTTTCTTAGTCTTGAAAACAAAATTGTATGGACAGCAGACTTCACTAATTTTGTAGGTGTGATCAGCTTAGAGATAAGAATAAAAAAGCAGAAAGACCACTCTGATTTTATATATGTGGTGGGAAAGAAACAAATGTTGAATGCTACTTTAATGGGACAGTTGTCGTGGTTTAAAACCTCCTGCCAATCTTCTTGAGTTTCATTGCAAGTCTTTACATGTTGCCACCTCTTGATCCTACAAAATTACAGGGCTTTGGTGTCTCTTCAGAGCCTTCAGTTTGTAAGCAACAAAGATAGCAAAGACCAGAGGCTACAGGAGGAGTCTCTGATGAAATCTTATTTAATTTGCCAATTTGGAAGCAATTATGTGTCTAGTCTATATTCTTCATCAGTATGACCTTCAACTAGGGATGGGCAATTGATGGTCTGTAGGCTGTATGGAGCCAGTCCCTGCACCAGTTCCTTTTTTCTGCCCCAGAGCATCCAGATTGTGCCATACAGCTCTGACATTTAGCAAGCTTCCTTATGGATGTGTGAAGCAACTGAACCTGAGCCTCCCTATTTCTAATTCATCTTCCTAATCACTGCATCATATTGCCTATCACCACTGTTGCTGAAGTTCCTCTTCAGTTTATCAGTTCTGTCAACAAAGATTATTTTTATTATGTGTGTGTGTGTGTGCATATTCCAGTTTTATCAAGAACTCAGCCTTATGAAAATGACAGTTTGCATTACACTATCATGAGAAAATCTGGAGAAATCTTTTGGGCTATCTAGACACAAGAAAATAAAAATGTGTAATACAAAGTATTATCTATCAATTGGATTTATTTGTATTAAGAGTGATCTTGTATAAACTTTGCAGTTAGTTTTTGTATTGTTAATAGAAAGATCATTTTTTAAAGACAGTGGTAAGTTAACCATATGCACACCTATGAACCAGAGAATTTGAACAACAAAGAGCACTAGACCTTGTCTATGCACTTCAACATTGGTCTCTAGGCTCAACTAGCACAGAGGTAGGCAACTGGATGCTCTCCAGATGTTTGGGACATCAAATGCCGTAAGCCCCAGCCTTTATTTAGAGATCATGGGAATCGTGATCTAAAACATTTGGAGAAGCTAGATTGTTTAAGCTTAACCAGTGGATATAACCATCTTTAGATAATGAAGATTGCACTTCCCTGGACTGAGCAGGTATGCATTTTGGGGGTCTTCCTCAACTCACAGCTCCTGCTCAAAGAACATATGGCAGCCATGTCTAGGGGGCCTTTGCACAGATTCATCTTGTGTGCTAATTGTGCCCTTTCCTGGACTGGGAGGCTCACAGTCACTCATACCTTAGTCACTTCCTGTTTGAATTACTGCAATGCGCTCTACATGGGGCTGCCCTTGAAGATCACTTGGAAACTGGTCCAGAACACAGCAGCACACACAGTGCTGGGTGCTGCTAGGTTTGCCCCCATGTTACACCTCTGTTGCATGAGCTGCACTTGCTCCCAGTTTCCTTCTGGGTTCAATTCAAGGTGCTGGTTATCACCTTTAAGGCACTACATGGCACAGGGCCAGGTTATCTGTGGGAGTGCCTCTCCCTGAGAGTATCTGCCTGTCCTACCAGATTGGATAGAGTAGGGATGCTCCAGGTCCCTTCCCTGAAATGTTGCCATCTAATGGGACCTCAGCAGCATGCTTTTCTGTGGCTGCCCCTACCTTATGGAATATCATCCCCACCCCACCCCCACCCCCTGAAATATGGCAGGTCCCCACCCCTTCAGTCTTCTGGGTGGCCATCCAGACCTGGCTTTTTATTCAGGCATTGAGGAAGAATGAGGGTGCCTAGAGTTGGTTGTTGGGGCATCCCAAGGGGATGACAGAGGCGCCGAGTTTTGTTTTTGTTTTATAGTTTCATGTTTTAATAGGTTTATTTTTAATAGTTCTGGGGATTGATTGCTGTCATGAGCCACCCAGATTTGTATTTTAAAATGGGCGGCCATACAAATCTTTTAGATAAAAACAAACGAAAAATACTTCAGTTGCCTCCTCTGTCCCCTGCAAAGTATCTGCTGTAGTAAGTGGAGTGTTTGGCATAGTCTCCTTTCCATACCATCACATCTGTACTCTGTGCCTCTAACTTGATTGCCTGACCTCACAGAGGTCTGATATCCAGTAAATCTCAGGCATCATCTCTTCATTCAGAAAACAGTGCTACAAATAATTTTTGAGAGGAAGAATGCAATGGTAGGGTAGAAAGAAGAAGGGGGAGAGAGAGAGAGAGAGAGAGAGAGAGAAGAATGTACTGTACTTTACAAAATACCCAACTTGCTTGATCAGGTCCATTAAATATTTATCTGCAAGTGTCTGCCCACTGAGCATCTGGAAGGGGAGGGAGGCAGCTAACATTATTATGTATCAGGATTCAAAATAATCTCAAAAAACTTTTTTAAAAAGTTAATTAGCATCTCAAATGCGCAGAACACAGGACAGCAGTTGCTTCATGATTTAACAAGGCAAGTTGGGGGCAAGCTGGATGGCCAAGGGAAAATCAGACATCACTTGTCCTTCCTCCTGTTAATTCTTCAGCCTCATTCTTTTCTCAAGATCAAAGCCTCCTCAATCAGCCCAGACCAAGGATTCCCCAATGTGTAAACTCTTGGGAACTATTTGAAGTCTACTGACTCTTCCTTCAACTGAGTATGCAGCACGAAAGCCTTTGGCATATCCCAGCTTGCAGAAAGCAGATTCTCCCCTCTCCCCCACCCTGCATCCAAACATTGCTGGTGATAAGCAAATGATAAGACTAATGCATTTTCATTTTTTGTGCAGATGATTAAAGTGGGATTGGGCCAGTCTTTTGAAACATGCAGCAATCTGTTAGAATTTTTAAAAATCTGTAAAAAGCAGTGGGGGAAGGAAAGCCCATTATATTAATCAGAAGGAGAAATAAATGCAGTGTTTGGGAAAATATGCCTAGCAATAAAGCTTTTGGTCCTGGATGGTGCCCAGTTGTGATGCCAATTATTATGCAAATACCTAAATGATTTTGATATTTAATAAACTTCATCCTGTGGCTTTCTGTGGATAGTAAAGCTCCGTTTACATTTTCCCCCTTGTCTGCTTTGATTTGCCTCCTTGGGATCACTTAAAGTGCATTAAGAAGTTGAGCACGAGATCAGGGTGATTTGCTGCAAAACCTAAATAATTCATTTAAGCACTGCTGCTTTCTGCCAGTGTTTTTACAAATGCTGTAACAAGACAAGCTGCAAAATGTTTTACATGGAGAGAACACATATTATTGCTAAAGGAAAACCCTTTTGCACAGAAATGCCTCTGGGGCTCCCCCTCATGTTACCTTTGTAGTGTAGGAACGATTCAGCCATGTGGCCTCCTACACCTTGGATGGCATGCAAGAGCTCTGGATGATGATCCTGCAAAGATCTGGTAAAATCTGGGCAGGCAAATACACATTCAGTCCATTTTGCCACCGGTCTTTGTAGGGAATGCTCTGGTCCATCAGATGGGAGTGTGGGATGTCCAGATTTTTTGAAGAGATTGGTTTAAAAATCACTCTGTCATTTTCAACTTTCTGCAACATGTAGAACTTCATACACATTTCCCCAATAGATCTTTTTAGTGCTAATTTCCCTGGTGTCTTTCCTTTTAATTATAATGTAAATTCTCTCTGCTATTTTGCATACAAAATTTGCTATGCCACTTTTTTGAGTGTATGTATGAGTGTGTATATATGTGTGTGTGTGTGTTTGTTTGTGCTTATATGTGCATGGCACACAAACACAAACATGCATATATCCAAACCAGCATGTCGATGTGTGTAACATTTGATTGAAGAGACATTAGATATAGGGGACTCTATCCATGTCCTAGTGAGCTCTGTTTTGATAGAGCTATCAAATTTGCTCCCATAGAAATTGGAGGTAACTTTCTTTTACATCCTGATGTAAGAACAGTTCTTTGCTATCTGCCTCAGCCCTTTCAAAACTGAATACTGTGAATGTCCAAGGAGGATCTCATCATCATGCTATATTCTTCTATCGTTATCCAATCATCTTGGCCACAGGATTCACAGGGACAATTGTCAGCAGCTACAGGAAAGCAGGAAGGCATGGCATAATAGTTCTTTGGGACAGCTGTCTTGAGAAGAAAAGAAAATAGCAACAAAGGACCTCAGTGTGTGTGTGTGGGTGTGTTTGTACATAAAGCCCAGATCTTATTTGATCTTGCTCAATCACTGTTCCCTGAACAAAACTGATCACAATGTGGCACATCCCTTTAGGGTGATTGCATCCTAGAGGGAAACAGTAAGAGGAAAGGATTGAGAGAAGGAGAAAGCTGAGGGGGAGGTAAGGGAGGTACATGGAATGAGTGTGACTTTTCTTTTTATAAATGTGAACATGGCTATTTCCATTCCTAATTTCTTTTGTTCTTTTTTTAAGATTAGCGTATTCTCATGCAGTTATTCTAATATTTAACATTAGAACTTCAGAGCAAGATAGCAGTGCCTAATATTTAGAATGTATACAATGCTCTCTAATGTTCGAAATGTCCCGTTTAATTTCTGTCCTTTAATATGGTCCTGTAAGATAGGTTAGGATCCTTATTCCGGTATTTCAAAAGAGAATGGCAAGGAATTGAAACGAGGGGGGGTGCTTCTTCCTAAGACACCTAATGACTTTAGAGACTTGAGTGTTTACTCAGTATTAAAATCAACCCGCAGCTATGGAGTTTACACTCTGACCTTTAGCTAGTCAATATTTCTCACCCTAGCCTACCTCACCTGGTAGTTTTGAAAGCAAAATAAAAGATAAGGATTATGGATTCTGCTTTGAAAATAAGGTGGGATATTACCTTATTTAAATAAATGTAAACACAATAAAGTACATAGGGGCATGATTCAACCCAGAACTATCTGATGAATCAACTTAATCTTTCTGCTTCAATAACCTTTTGGGGCCATTATTTTCCAGAAGACAATGTTCACACTAATCCCTCACCCTGGATCTTCTCCGTCACCCCACCTTTAACATTGTCCCTTCTCCCCAGGAGGTAGACCCACTTCCAAATGGTGTCCCTGGGCTGCAGACCATATTTCTTATTTAGTAGCAAAGCCTATTTGGCTTATATGGAGCCCCAAAACATTCCAAGTACTAAGGGTGATTCTAGAGGCTGATGGTATGCTGATGCCAACTTCTATACTTTTATTTTTTGATAAAACCTAAATAAAAAATAAAATCAGCTGCTGCAGGAGTCCTATCAAGTACAAAAGAAATGTACTTTATGTTACTACCCCTGTGTTATGTGGGACCTCTTAATACCCTAATGTGGCCTTCATAGGCAAAGCTGCTCTGAATTTCTCAGCAGTTATGGAAGATAGAAGAAAGCACTATTTATCTCTTTAAAAGGAGTGGGCAATTCACACAAGAGTGTTTTAAAAGAAACTGACCTTCTGCTCTGCAGACTTTTAGTGGCTGAGCGGCTGTTTTCTCCCTGTAGACCTTTTAGTCCTGTTTCATAAGTATCTGGTTCCTTTTAATAAATTCAGCACATTTTGATGGCGAAGTGTCTACAAGTAGCTAAAGTGACAGCTGCTAGCGACAGGCAAGAGCTTGTTAAGCCCAAAAAGATGTCACACCATTTTCAGAGCAGTGCTCACCCCCACTCTCCATCCTTTCTCTCCCAGCAGCTCTTTGGGATGAGCATAGAATAATATAATATATATTTTTGCAGCCTGAAACAGGTAGTCAACGAGGGTGTTTATTCATTGAAGGTCAGGCTTTTGTATTATGAAACTTCTAGCAGATGCGATAAGCAGTAAATTGCAGATCTATCACTCCCCCCACTTCCCAGGGAGCGTGTGTGTGAAATCAGCAGAATACGGCCTCAGTTTGATTTATAGCCCACTTTTGACCAACTCTTATCTAGTTCCCACAAGCCCTTTTCTGATGCAGCTCATGTCTGAACGACAATAGACAACCATTGCCATTATGCTCCAAAATCGCTCTCTGCATTCTAGACACCTAAGATTACATCTGGGCTATTGATTTATTGCTGCCTCCCCTACCCCCACCCCACCCCTCCCGGGACCAGTTTGTTCAGCCTGAACTAGATAGACTATTATTAAACTGAGCAAACAACTCCATGTGAACTTGCTAAGGAAATAATCATCTGCAACCACCTTTCTAACAACCTGGATGCGCAAAGCAGCCAAGGGTTTGAAATATTAAGCCTATTTTTAATGTGTATAGGAACCACTTGTGCTTTGCTCAGATTATATTTAATTTATACAAAAAGGACAATATCACAAACATAGTCTCATTCTCTTTCTTCAGCTCCTGTAGTCCTCCTGTATATATTGTATATATTTGGTTTAAAACCTAAATAATGTCAAGGCTCTCCCTTTTCTGTATTGGGATCTTTTTCTCTTTCAGTAGCAGACACATTTATAGCTTTTAGAGCCTCAAGAAAAATATAAATTTTGCAGTACATCCTACTTTATCTCTTCTAAAAGATTTTTTGTGCCCTTGTTCATCTGTAAAACATCTAGGTATGTTCTCTCTCTTTACGTATAAACTTAATAGTGGTAATACTAGCTGTATTCATGCGATTATTCATCCTCATTGTCAACATAACTTTTTGTTTTGTTTTGTACACTACTAAGGGTCAGTCTATCAGTGATATTTGCCCAAGGATGGAATGAAGATACTTCTGTTTTATCTCCAGAGGTTGCAGCGCCTAGAGATCTCTCTGTGATGTTTATTTGGATTTCAGTTAGATTATTTATTTTATTTCAGTGTAATTTATAATTTATATCCTTTATAAATACATTTAAGTGATTTATATGTCTGCCCATCTCACAATCATGACTCTGGGTGGTGTACAAGGATTAAATAAATTAATACTTGGAACAGTATGTCTTTTTTGGGGTGGGTGACATATATCCAATGCTATTAATACCACACTGTCTTCAGATTGTCCTGTCCTGCCCATATACTTTAGGACTCTCCAAACAGGTGTGGAAAAAGGTTGTGGGTCCTTCTGCAGCTAAGAAAATCCTCAGAGGTTGACACTAGTCAATCAAAATGTCAGCCAGATGTTATGCAAGAAATACATTACATAGATCTTTGTTTGCAGGCTCCTATCCTGAATAAATGTCATCTTGAACACCAAACAGATCTTAGAAAATCCATGCCTTCTCTGGAGAGTGATTTGAATTTCCATTCTATTACACTGATTGTTATTTGGCACATTATCACTTTCAAACCTATACACAAACACACACACACTCCCCCCAAAATGGAGTCATCTTCACTGACTTCTTGTTACTCTTTTTATAACGTATCTCCTTTCCACTTTCTTTCTACTTCCCCTTCTCCTCTTATTGTACTGAAAGGGTAATGGTGAGGCTAAAAAAAAAAAAAAGTAATAAGCATATTTTTGCTACCAGCCAGCCTGTCTCATAATCCAGTCAAACATGTTTGCTGCTTTGCCTGCTGCTGGGTCTTCAGCAGGTGCTTTCATCAAGCTGTCTACACCAATACTGAGTTCCCTTTTCCTGAGTGGTTACATTTAATTTAGAACCCATCAATGTGTATGAGGAGTTCAAGCCAATTCTGTCCATTGTGGATTCTCATGCATGTCTATTGTGAATTTTCACCTGCTACTCTTGTCCAATTTCTATGTATTATATTATTTGTTCCTCTTCCTCTTTCTTCTCCTCCTCCTTCACAAAAAGAGCCACATTTTCCTGCATAACGATTTGTACTCTTTATAAATGAAAAAGCAGACGTTCCCCATGGACCTCCTCCTCCTCTTCCTCCTCCTCCTCCTCTCCATCCTCCTCCTCATCCTCATTGTAAATCAATTCATGATGCATCCTATAAATGCTTATTCAGTGGGGTTTATCCCAGATAAATGAGATTTATATGTGGGATTGGCCTTTTTTAGTGGACTACAGTTTCTGTGATGAGCAAATGCATATACAAATTCAAAGTAGCGCATCTTTCACAGTGCTTTTATTAAATATATTCCCAGTTTCCAAAATCTTGGTTTTCAAGTGTTCTAAGTTTTCTTAGTATCCACAGTATCCTAACTAGGGAGGTAAGCTGTGATGAGGATTTTAGTTGTGAAATAGGCAAAGCTTTCCTAGGGGAGACAGAGGAGGGGTTTAGAAATAAGGATTGTACCAAAATTTCTAGTGCTCAGGGGTTATTATCCCAGGGAATAAGAAGGTATTAGGGAATGTCCTTAGAGTAGGAAAGATTGTACAATGGGTCTTATGATACAGCAATACCCTGAAAATGGGAAAAGTATTTTTCCCCTGCTTTTCTGAAAATAAAACATCAAACACCTTTCAGAGACAGTGTGGTATCATTGTTTCTCTTTTTTAAAGGGAAGTAATGCTTTTTACAAATACATATAGTGGAAATATATTTCTATGATGCCACTATTTTTATCATGGTACAATTTATATAAACATAGTCACTAAATTAAACCATATTTTTGCCCTCCTTAGAACTGGGCAGGGGTATCCAGTGAAGGGGGTCAAAATCTGCAAGTTAGGGCTGCAGCATCTCAATGCAAGCCCCACTCCTTTTCTACACATGTGCAATGCTGATACTTGTACAAAAGGATCAGGGCTTGGACTGCAGTCGCACTCCTACCATCTTGCAGATTGTGACTGAACTTCCCTAGAACTGGGAAGTTATTTATTTATTCTGCAAATTTATATGGCCGTGCCTCTTAATCAAATAACTCTGAGCAGCTAGCAAGGCATAAAAACAAAAATATACATATTAAAAATAGTAACAAGAACCATAAAAGATGCCAAGTAAAAATAATCAGCCCTTCAATCAACACAAGACAAAACCATAAACAGGGCTCCACTAACATCCTGGCCCTAATGCCTGAGGGATAGATAAGACATACCTTCGGAGTCCCATCAGATGACATTATTTCATAGAAGAGATCTAGCACGTGCCCACCTTGCCAGAACCTGTGGGACAGGCAGAAACAAGCAAACAGGCAATCCCTCAAGCATCCTGGCCCCATGCCATGTAGGGTTTAAATATGATAATCAGCACCTTGAAACCTGCTGGAAGCCACTGCATCTTGGGTAACAGTTTATGTGGCATACCATGGTGCATACATTCTGAACCAGCTGCAACTTCCAAAGGCTTTTGAAAGTGGGTGCAATTAGTGCATTCAATGGATTTATACAAAAATTATCTTGGCCATGGCTGCCGGCTGCTCCTTGAGCTGAAGCCATGAATCCAGGAGGACCCTCCAATTGCACACCAACTTCATCTGGGGAGGCCCTAAAACTAAGGATGAGCTGGAGCCTGGTCCTCCCCATCCAGACCTTCACAGCCTCCAAGCACTGGGAAAGAACTTTGACGGTATCCTCAGTATAGCCTGGTACAGAGATATTTAATTGGTAATGGACAATCTCACCCAACAGTTTCATATAGCATCAGGGAGAGAGAACAGGGGCATAAGGCTGGACCTCTGTTCCCCCAAACACTGACTGGAATCAGCTTCAAAGAAATGAGGACAGTGCCCCCACCGCCACTCCCAACTCCCTAAGCTGGCCTCGAAGGGTACCATGATTTAAAGTATGAAAAGTTGAGAAGCAATCAAGGAGGGTTAGGATGAAGACACCACCCTTGGCCCTGGTCCTCCAGAGTTCATCCACAAGCATGATCAAGGACTTCTTGGTACTATACCCCAGGCTAAAACCAGACTGAAAAAGATTTAGATAATCTTGTTTCGTCCAGGGCCTTTTGGAACTACAAGCTTGCAACCTTCTCCACCTTATTCCCCTGAAAAGAAAGTTAGTATTTCGATGAAGTCAGTAGTTATTGGATGGAAATTGGCCCATGCTTTTGGATCCAGCAATGACCTCTTGAGAGGATGAACCACTGCTTCCTTCAAAGCAGGTGGCACCATCTCTTTCTGCAAAGAGAGGGGTTGTTACAATTTGCTACAGGTCGAACAACAGATTAACATATGCCAGGTTAACCTTGGCATAGTTCATGAATAAATTTTAGTTCAGAAAGGATCAAATGTATTCTTCCTGCATTAATTCTATATTGTGCAATTGTACAGAGCCAGGATATTCTCTGCTTTCCAGTAAAAACCAAACCCACTTCTTAGAAAATAATCAAAATTAATCCAAACAGCACAATCAATCTCCAACAGACACAAAACTATTTCTGTAGTTTTAACTCTTCTTGCACTGTGGCATATACTTTACCATGTATTAGTATTTGATTTTCCTATCCTCATCCCTTCCTAGTAATAAGGAAATGTTTTACCTTACAGAAGCATCTAATAGTGGAAGGCCTTGTACATACTGGGTTAGTTAATATTTTAACATAGCACTCAAACTCTAGTTTAAATTGTTTTGGCTAAACTACACACACGTACTTTCTCTCTCATCTATATCTATATCTATATCTTTCAATGCATTTCATGATTCTAGAGAGTCAGCTTCAGACATCAAAGAGTTGAGGTTGGCAACAGCTGTCTGTTTCTCCCATTAGGAAAGGCCTGATGGAGGCACGAGGAAACGGTGGGACAAAAACATCCATGCCATCAGCCCTCACAGTTGGAGCTGGTTTGATGGCTTTTATTTGAGTTACAGTTATGTTTCTGGAACTCAGTGGTCCATTAGAGAATGCCTGCATCTCACTGGTTGACTGTATCTTCTCAGTCTGAATTGTGTGTGAATGGGAATTAAGGAAATATACACAAGGCTCAGGGTGTCTAATTCCCTAAAAAACTCATTTTCATTCATGTGGGAGTTGCGAGACATGCCAGTGGTCTTTCATAATCTTTCAGTCTTCTCTTTGTTTGTCATTTCATTTCCTTCATGGTGCCAACATTACTAGACAGCTCAGTGACCCAGATGCTCAAGCAATGGGTGTTCAACTCTCCCCCCACCCCGACCACCACCACCACCATCACCTTTGGTTTTCAGGGGAGCTGTTTTTTCTTAGTCATGGAAACACCCTGTTCCCTTTTTGGAATTGGCTACAAAGTCTTGATTTATCTGTCTAGAAGCATTTCCTGCTTTAAGTTTTGTTTCAGAGCAGAAGCCTGTTTTCAGCCACTTGCAGCTGCATATGCCCTTAGCAACCCTGAATATGTAGAATGTCCTGGACGACCACTGCATTGCCATCGTGTGGCTGCAAGGAACGGTCATAAATAGAGTCTGCTGCTTGGGAATTAATTCCAAGAAGAAATTGATGTGCCAAGTTCAGTCCTCTGCTGGGCATGTTAATAATGTCACTTGTGTGATTGCTGCCAGAGGACATCCTAAAGCCAGGCTGGGCACCTCCAGGCACTACCCTTGGGGTTCCCTTACTAGGACGAAAGCAGACCCAGAGGTCAGAATGAGACTGCCACAACATCACGGCTGGGTGATAACTATTCATCTCCTTAAAAGATAGGCTAGCTTCTTGAAAGATTGATGCTGCTGGTACGCAGGCATTTTAAAAAATAGCACTGATTTCATCCCTGGACCGACTCCAGTGATGTGACAACAAGGGTGAGCTGGGAAGCAGCAAAGTCCTTGAGTTGCCATATGGCAAGCATTTATAACTCAGACGAAGTGGTTGCAATATTCCAACAAGCCATTTTAAAGGTTGTGCATGCGTGCGTGGGTGTGCATGGGGTGAGAAAGGATCATTTGGCAATCTGGTCAAAAAAGGTCAGAACGGGAAATGACTGGAAAGTAGGGAGGGGAGTGTGTGGATTCAGATCCCTTGCACAGATGGAAAGGAGGCTTTGTGCTAGACAAAGAAGGAGCTGGATTGAGAAAGTGAGCCTGAAGAAACAGTGCCACCGGTTTAGCCATGAGAAATAAAATTACTCATTTGGTCATATGTTTGTGGGAGATTTGATGGAAACGTTTAAATGAAGGATAGTGGCTTTCTCACTTAAACAGGCAAAAAGCAGAGCCAAGAATGGGCTTGGGTACAGTTCTTCATTTGTTCCAGGACTGATCTTTCCTATAATTTGTTTTTCAATCTGAAAACTCATCCATGGCACATCTGGGTGGATAGCAAGGAAACCATGCTTCCCTGAGTATATACAGGATACATTTCTTTCTCTGTTAAAGTAACCATAGTTCTGCCTACACAAACCCACAATCTGGAGGTGAGCAGGCAAGGCTCTTGGATCAGAATGTGTGATTTCCAAGCAGGCTTCGGTCCTGGCATCTCCTGTTTGAGAAATTGAACGCAGCAGCCTTCTCACTGAACACAGCAGTTCCACCTGCTTTTTGAAGTAGAAGACCAGTGACTCCTTGGTCACTAATAAGGGCCACAGGATGGTTTAGGCATTAACACCCATCATTCATAGTTGAGCCTTGAGGATGTATTATCATCAGTAGGAATGCCTGTGTTGCTTTTCAATAAACTCAGTAAGATGTATCCATTTTCCAGTCAACAAATATAAAGAACTGATGAGTATACATGTGTGAACATCCAGTGCCACAACAATAGAAACTGCACCTCTCCAATTGTGCATATTATTGCCTGAAGTGAAAGGTCCCCTGTGCAAGCACCGAGTCATGTCTGACCCTTTGGGGGGATGCCGCTTTCGCGACGTTTTCTTGACGGACTATAGAGTGGGGTGGTTTGCCATTGCCTTCCCCAGTCGTCACCTTCCCCAGCAAGCTGGGCGCTCATTTTACCGACCTCGGAAGGATGGGAGGCTGAGTCGACCTGAGCCGGCTACCCGAGAGAGAATCCAGCTTCTGCTGGGATCGAACTCAGGTGGTGGGGAGAGTTTCGGTTGCAATACTGCCGCCTACCACTCTGCGCCACACGAGGCCTAGGCTGAGGCAATTGTATTTAATCAATCACCATTGTAATTGCCAGGCCTTAAAAGTAAAAATGAGGAGGCAATCCAGAGGACAGAAGGTTGGGGAAGACTGTTTTATGTCGTCACCCTTTTCCGAGCAACATTGGAAACTGTAGGTCTATCCGTATCAGTTGTACGTCTGTTAAGTTAGAATTCCCTGGATTCCCTGAGATGTATGATCATTACTGTAGCACTGATATAAAGTTGATACCTCTTTGTAGTGCCCATATAACAATAAATGGAGTTGTACTTTAATTGATAGGCTTATAGAAAAAAAGTATAGGCATTCTGGAACTTGCAAAGGAATGTATTTATTAATTGCATTTATATCCTTCTGCAACCAAGTAACTTGGCAGCTTACATGACATATGTGGGTATGTCTTTTCTCTGTTATTCACTAACACTTGTTGGCAGAGTGCTAGAAAGCATTTGGCCCAGGAGAGATCAAAAAAGTCACACACCAGGCATTTCTATGAAAATAATTTTTATTTACAGAAAGCAAACATATTTAAAGGCTGTTTGCCAAGAGGAGAGATTTCTCTCAGCTGCATATTCTCTGCAAGCCTACACAGAAGGGAAACTGAAACTAAAACAAGTTCAGGCAAGTTCTTCCCTTAGGCAATGCAACCATTAACACTTGAAAAGGGGACAATTAAATTCAACCTCTTCACCCGGCCAAAATGATTAGTTACCATAGTAACCTTAATCTGTAGTAGAAAACAATATATTAACAACACATTTATGATTTTTTTTTTGTCATGCAGATTGGCACAAAAAGTAAAAGTGTAAAGTATATCACTCTGTAATATTATAGTGGAATAGTGATTGGCAAAATGTTTTAGAACAGTGGTACCCAGCTTGTGGACTGGGACCACTGGTGACTTGCAGAGATACTATAGATTATCCTTGTCATGGGAACCAAAATAAAAACTCATGGAGAGGAGGAGGAGGATGAGGAGGACCACCTAATTTGGGGGTCCAACTGATGTACCTAGAGAAGTTATGTTTCCCTGGTACCTGCAGTTAACGCATTATTGACCATGGGCTTATACGAAGGTCTTCAAAAGCATAAAGAAAAAGGTTGTAACACAATCCTTTGATGATCTGGAAGTAAAGTCACTCTGAATTTGATACGGCTCATTCTCTAGCATTTTAGAGGGGATGGGAATAATGTGGAGGTGGATGTCACAAATGAGCATCTGGGAAGTGTGAAATGTAAACCCAAAATTTCATTCCTAAGAGCAAATTATGTTCCTCTTTGTGTCATCTAGCCATCTATCTCCTCTTTAGTATTATTCTGGGGCGCATATTTAAACAACATTGACAACTTTGTTCCCTTCCTGAGTTAATGAAAATTTGGCCAAGTCATCCAGCTATTATCTTTTAGTCCATATGAGGCCTGCGGTGACAGAAAAGAGCTACCTCCAGCTGGTATTGGTTCCTTGCCAAACTCTGAAAGTCAGTCGTTGACTCTCATGCTCTGCTTAAAAACATTCCACACTGTGTTAATCCTTGTGGTTAGCAAGATCTTTCTGGCAAGCCTGCCAGATTCTTTCTAATGCTTAACAAGACAATTCTCTCCCACTGCACTGTAGGTTAAGGGTAGAGCCAGGGTCTTAATTCATCCCATGCCTACAGTAATATGTGCAGAGATTATCCAAGAATCCTACTGACTGCATCAAAAGTACTTGGATTAGGTACCTGCTGTGCTGAAGACTCAGTAAAGGTCTGTGTTCATCTAAACACATATATCTTATGCTTTGCCAAAGTAAACTCTGCTGTTTTTGGCTGAGTTCCTGGTTGAGTTTCAGATGCCAATTTCGTGGCTCACCTTATCGCCCCATACATGGCTGAAAACTAGCTTCTTTCCACTGATGCCACTTTCCTTGTTCTTTTTAGGCAATTTTTCCTCTTGTGTTTCTCCCCCACCCCAGCCCCAATTCCACTTCTGGGCTATAGCATGCTGTGTTTTGATGCCATGTCCCCGCTGATTGAATGCCTTCTTCTTGACACACAGTGTGTGGGTGATGAGGTTGTATTTATACAAAAAAGAAAGAGAACTTCAATATCCTGTTCTGAGCCCCCAAAAGGGAAGCTGGTTTATATGGATTCCTCCCCTGCTAGCAACAGATTGAATTTTCATTTACATGCCTAAACACACACACACACACGAACACATACAGAAAACCATCAAATGCATATAAAATTCCCTTCTCACCCTTATGAGTAGTATGCATCTTCCTCAATCTCTGGTCTTCTACCAGAGGCCTGGGAGTTTGAGGGTTCTGCGCAGTATCTTGGCTGTTCCTAGAGACAGACAGACAGACAGATAGGTAGGTAGGTAGGTAGGTAGATAGAGATATGACATACAGTACTTGCATGCTCCAAATTGGAAACTGTGGATCAAAATCAATGCAACAATAGTGATAAATAAAACTTTTGCATAATTTGACACAATTAATTTAAAATAAAAATAATGTTCCTTATGTTTTGGGAAAGGAATTATCTTCATTTTGCTTTAGGGAAAGTCTAAGTTAAATTGGCTTTTATGGAGGGAATCAAAAGAAGGGGGCAACTTTCAGACTTGTAGGCTACACTTTGCATTTTTAGCGGTTCCCTAAATTTCCCAGTTAGAACTTGGTATCAGAGACATAAAGGCAGAAGGGTAGAATTATGTCAAAAATATGTGGTGCATGGTAGTGATGTTTAATATTAGAACAAAATTCCCCATTTCCCCAAATTCTTCATTTCAGCAATTTCCAGAGGTATAGTTGTATTATTCTATTGCTACAAAGAAAAATCTTGTACTGTAGCATCTTAAGGGCTAATAAAGTTATTGTGGCTGAAGTTCACAATAGAATCCATTTATTAATTTGTAGTTCCAGCAATCACTGGCATTTTAGCAGTATACAGTGATTATCAGTGGGAACAATTTTTGCTGTTTCCATGATTAAGTAGTTAAGCATGAGAAACCCCAAAATTACCAATAAATCATAACCCATCTTCCCTGGTTTTGATAGGGTCGCAGACTTGGTCCAGCATCTGCATATTCTAAAATGCAAGTAAGTTGAACTTCTCTTCACGAAGATTGCCTTCCAGCTTTTTAGTAGAAATTTTCTTCCTATTATAGGAAAAAAATTATTTTGCTAGCTCAGTTTGATTATGTTTGGACATGTGCATGCCTCATTAAAAAAAACAAAACCCTGATGTTTGTCCTATCACTACATAGATGGCACATCATCCCAATGAACACAAGCCATTGACTAAATTTCTTTATAACATATAGAACAGGAGATAATTTTTGACCAAAGACAACATCTGCAATGAAAATAGAGTGTGAAGCTGCTCTATCACTCTTTTAACCAGTTTTCTCACTCTAGGGAGCTTCACTGATGTTTGCAGATGATCACACATAATGATGTGGTTCCTTGTTAACTAGCAATGATTTTTGCCAGACCGTAAAATTTGCTGTGAGAAAGTTCAGCTTAGAGATGACTAGTTTTCCTGGGGTCCTCCAGTCTGTCTTTATACTATCAATCTGCCTCCTCCACATTGTCCTCATAACAATTCTGCCTGGTAGGTTAAGCTAAGACAGCGTGACTAACTCTGTATCATGAACAGAACTTCCTGACTGCGAAAGAATGGGATGCTGGTCTCCCCAATCCTAGACCAGCACTCTGACCACTACATCAGACCAAGTAACTTGCCCTTTACAAAAATTCTGTAGAATTCTTCAGTTTACTAATATTAACCACCCAGAGTCATCTGCAAGATGGGTGGTGCAGAAATATGAGAAACAAACCAATAATTATGAACTTATATACTAATATAATGAAGTTTAGTAATATAATGAACTTATATTATGTCATTTTCAGTTCAATTTTATGCATACACAGAATTTAAGAACATGGCCTTATGCATTTTTCATTGAAAATAAGTTTCACTTGTTTGCTGAGTCCAAAATGAATGTGCATAGTTCAGCATAGCACACCACAGTGATGGAAAGAATGATCAATATATCCTAAGTGTTCTGAGTAAACTGTGCTTTCTTCCAGGTCCTGGACAACTACCTAAACAAATAACAACAAAGGACCTTTGTAATACTCCAAGGATTATGGGCGACACCCCAAAGTAAAGTTTATTGAAATCATGACCAGCATACAACGAAAGCTTTACATATTTAGCACATAGGCAAGTTGAACAACATGCCAAGACACTGTATCATCATATCCTTATCTGAATAAGCTTTGGGAATCCTCCCAAAAGTATGTTGTATGTAAACTATGGCATGTGCACATTTCCATTCCAGATGACATAGAAAATTCCCTTTCTTTTGTGTTATTGTGAAAGAACATAAAATTTAAATAGGACCAGATGATGCAGGCAGCTAAGAACATAAGAATAACTTTGCTGGATCAAACTGAGGCCCATCTTAGTCCAGCATTTTGTTTTTCACAGCTGCCAACCAGATGACTTTGAAATGCTTGCAAGCAGGAGGTGAAGACATATCCCTCCCCTACTGTTGTTTCCTGTGCAACTTGTACTTGGAGGCATACTGCCCTGACATCGAGGTAATGTTGTGTCAGCCCTTCCAGGTAAACCAGACAGGAAACACAACAAGATGAGCTAATTCTACTTTATTGTAAGGCTACATTAACAGAAACTTGCAAGTCTCAAAGTACAAATCTCCCGCCCTCCCTATTTATCACATGAGTGGTCAGGGTGGGTCTTTCCTAAGTTTCTTCTTTAGATCATTACCCTCTCATGGACTTCCTTTACTTGTATCTGATCATTCCCTAGGCAGCATCTCTTCCCTCTGTTCTCCAAGGTCACCCTCACATTCCATCACATCTTGCATCCTCAAGGCTAATAATCCTTGATAGACCTGTCTGCCATGAATTTAACCAGTCATATTTTAAGCCATGTAAGCCATCCAGAGCATGAACCTGATGGAGAAGACATAAGGAAAACAAAATGTTGGAGGCATAGCTTTAGTAATGCTGATTCTTCAAAATACAACCTATTGACCACAAGGGGGTAGTGGGGTGTAAAGAGAGAGTTAATGATTTACTCTGTGTCCCTTCTTTATTTATAATTCTGCCTGGTCTTTGTCTATGAGATTGTTAATATGAGACCACTTCCTTCTGCATTTCTTCCTAGGCATGCAGTCACATGCACAGAGCACATGCTCTTTGATTCTTTTCTTGGTAGGATGTAGTTAGCTAGGTGGTGGCTTTGCCTATCCCTACAATGTATAGTCTACAATAAACCTATAGTTATAAAACTTGCTTCACTAAACACTGTTCAGAGTAGATTCTCACTCTCAAGAACATTCACACGCACATACAGAATGTTTCCACCACCCGTATCATCTCTCCAAACACATGCCTCAATTTTTTAAAAAAATCCCTATATTTGATTACTTTTTTGTATCCTGGTCTCACATAACCATATGTTTTATACCAGAGTCCATTTCTGGCATCTTCCAGACATCTTATAGGCTGGCCTTTCCCCATCAATAACTCCTGTAGTATCTGTCCTTTTGTGGATTCTTTTAAGTCTGTTTTTGATAGTTTTATGATTATTGTAAACTGCTTTGGGATTGTTAGCGATGTCTATAAGAATACTAGGAATTGGCATAAACTGCAAACTCAGTGTGGAATTAGATGATTCAGAGTGGTTCTTAACTCTCTCAAGATGGGATGTGGGGTTCCAGCTCATCCTGACCTCATTTTAAATTCTCAGCAAGTGTAGCTTTGGCCAAAGTATTAAAAGGATGCCTATGATGGCACATGACAAATTCAGAGTGAAGGTGTAATCCATTTTGAAAGAAACTATGGTCACTGTTAGCTAAATAAATAGCTTGGAGAAAATCCAGATGAGGTTTTGGGAGAAAAGTCTCACCCCTTTGGAACATCTTATGCAAGTTACCATCTTGGTTTCCCTCCGCAGAGAGATATGCACAGCGAAGTGATGAAAGCACTACTGCAGTATGTTTTGCCTGAGCTGTCCACTAGAATTCCTCTAAAGAATTCTGAGCAATTCCCCTAGATGTTATGGTCTGGATGGGGATAACAAGAGGTTTGGCTGCTGCCCTTGCTTGGGCCTTGACTACTTTTTCAGTCAAAACATAAAGAAAGAAAAGTGCACAGTCCAGAGTCTGAGTTTCTATTTGTTTTAATACAGTGCCATGGCCCTAGTTTTACCAATTCACACTCCTGAACTGGAACAAGCTGGAATGTTTCAAAACCTGGATTGGTACCAGGTGAGTCGGATGATCTCTAGAGCTAAAGATCTATTCTCAAAGCAGGGTGGCTGGACTTTGCAGAGGCCTAATCAATATTTTCAAAGATGAGAGAGAGAGAGAAAGGGAATGAGAGAGGGAGAGAGAAAGATTGTCTCTCATGTAGCCAACTAAGTATGCAGGACATTCTCCAAGCATCTTTGAGGGAAAGTTCTACTTCTCTCCCTTTCACCATGCAATTTTTATGTCACTCTTCCTCCTCCTGTTATTTTCCTCTCTGCCCTTTTCTCAAACGTTTTGTTCACTTCAGTTTTAAATAGATTAAAAATGGTACTTTCCCACTGGTTTGTCAGAATTTGTCACTGAGTCTCTACAGCAATTGACACAGGCAATTCGGAAGGTGGATTGTGGACCTCAGCCCACTTGTCATTTGCTTCTAAATACAAGGCTTTCCTCTGGCTGTTACAAACATGGCACATTGGCATTTTAAAGCCCTAACTCCCCCCCACCCCCAAAAATGCCATCGTACAAATTGCCTGCAACAAATGACCTTTTCAGTTGGGTCCAGTGCTGAGCCAAAGAAATCAAAATATATATTTGGCAGGCAGATATACGGAAGATCAATTTGCAGCATGGAGCATTGGTTTAAATTCTGAAGAGTGGGCACTTTGGATATTAAGCACAATAAAAAGCATCATAATATGCACGCTGCGTTTACTTTTCTTAAGAACACTGGATGTGATCCAATCTAACTTAAGCACTTTTTAGATCCATTACAACTTTCCCATTAGGACTTACTTTTGCTAGTTTTTGATAATGTGATTCTGATAATTTGCATCAGAATAGATATAGGTACTGATGGGCTGTTTTGTTCACTGTCTTGATAAGCAGCATTCTTCTGAGTAATGAGGAAGCAGCCGCCTCTCCCCCTAACCCCCCGTGAAGATAACATAAAGGTATAGCTTCTGTTGAGTTGAGCTTGGCTCTTGGTGACTTCATGAACACAGCCGTGTAATTTTTTTGCCAATAGTAGGGAAATAGCTTGCCTTCTTCCTCAAAGTTATTTTGGCCTTTCAGTCTAACCCAAACCCTTCAATATCCTGAGAGCCTCCCTTTAAGGAAAAACCAGAGCCAACCATGCTGATTTTTTTGTGGTTAGCCAAACTCAGCTTGGTGCTACCATTTAGCTGGGTATATGTTCAATAAGCTTACATCAAAACAGATGGCAACATCTATCAGGTATTTATGCAGAAGGACTGCCCACTTCATACCTCCCCTAGAACCTAATAGAGAAGGAAATACATACCCTTCTTACAGTGGATCACTCTTGTGCTCTGCAACAGCATTCCCCTTAAGATTCATATCCCCCCTCCCCATTTTATTTTTAAAAAGCCCTTAAAATCTGACTTCTTCTCCCAGGCCCTGAGATACTTTGGATAGTGGGGTCCTATAGAGTATTCTTGCCTATGTGAGGTATTTTGACTCTTCTCTGTCACTATCATCTTTTGTTAATGGTTGGTTTTTGTCTGTTTTAATATTGTATACTGCCCAGAGTCATTTTGGTATTGGGCAGCCTTACAAATTTAATAAAATAAATAAAATATTTACCAAGTAACTATATGTGCCCTGCATATACAGTACATTGGCGTATTACTGCAGTTTATCAATTGCAGGACAATCCAGGAAACAGTTACATTTCCTTATAATAGAATTGGAAGAAAATTTATAGACCATTTAGTCAAACCAGCTGCTCATGGTAAATAGTAAATCTAGAGTTTAGAACCTGTCAAAATATCTTTGCTTGAAGGGAGGGAGGGAGGGAAGGAGGGAGGGAGGGAAGGAAACCATCACACTTCCCCTTCAACCCGGATAATTGTTTCCATTATCAAACTGTTCTTCCCATCAAAATACGTTTTTTTCCAACTATTCAAACAAAAATCTATTCTTCTGAAACTTATACTAATTAAATCTAGCCTTTCCCTCAACTTCCTTCCCTCTCCTACATAACAGACCTTAGCTATTTGAAGAATAGTACTATGAAAACCTTAATCTTCTCTTCTCCAGACTAATCATTCCCATTCATAGGCTTTTCTCATGAGACATACATGTTTCAATTGAATTAGTACTTTGTTTTCCTGAGTAGTGCTCAAAAGTTGTTTCATTAATAAAATAAATAAGCTCATGAAATTCTGAAATCTATTTTAATCATTTTCCAATGCCTCAGAATTAATTCAACTTTAGAGCCAGAATTTTTTTCTAGCACTACTTGTCCTTATTTTCTGTTAATTTACTATTCCTTTGAAACAGGTGATCAAACATAAGCTGGTTTAAGTTTCTTAAACAATAGCATTTGAAATTCACCAAATATTTTGGAGACTAATATAAATTCTAATAGGAGGAAGATTACTCCTCTAACATAAACTTGAAACACTTGCTAAAATACTCAGTTAGTTTCTGTGTGTTCAGTGAAACATGTTCCCAAATAAATGTGCATAGGTCTGTAGCTTCTTAATATAGGAAACAAAGAATGTGTCACCTTCAAATCTACTAACAGGCATTGCCAGTCATGCTATCAAATGCCTTTTCAGCAACAAATTAAATAACTGCCAGAGATTTTAAAGACTTGAAGAGATCAGTTGTTCCTTTACAGACCAGCTGAATCATGTTTTATGAGTATTACTCAAGTCTTTAGATTAAAAAAAAAAAAACTAGCTAGTAAACACTTTTTCGTATCTGTGCCAGAATTTCTGGCAATATTTGTTAGCAGTCATTAAAGAGATGGAAAGTTATTTTTACATGTATTAACTGAAGCATAGTTTGAAACAGTATTTTTGAAAGGAATATATGTATATAATTAACCCTGTTGCTCATCACCAGCTCAAAGTTTGAGGTAGAGGTTTCTGAAACAACTTTTACCATTTTGAAATAAAATGGGTAACAATTATTTGAACTGGGTACCTCTAGTGAAATTAATTTTTGTTCCAGCTTTCTGTGTCAAAATGATCACACCTAGAGGCAAATAAGAGATCCAGAGATAATTGAAATCTGCAAAAGTAGTTGAATATCAGATAAGGAAATCTTCCCTTGAAATATAATATAAAGGGTACAAAAGCACATTAAGGATATAAAATACCCTAATAGATTAACATTTCATGGGTTTCTATTAGAGCAAAATGGCATGGCCTGTCAATATTGGTACTGTAGCATCCATGATATTAATGAGTCCATTTCAGTCCACTACTATCCACCATTCTTAGCCCAAATTCTTTGTACAAAGCAGTATTTTGTTGTTTATTCGTTTAGTCGCTTCCGACTCTTCATGACTTCATGGACCAGCCCACTCCAGAGCTTCCTCTCGGTCGTCAACATCCCCAGCTCCCCCAGGGATGAGTCCGTCACCTCTAGAATATCATCCATCCACCTTGCCCTTGGTCGGCCCCTCTTCCTTTTGCCCTCCATTCTCCCTAGCATCAGCATCTTCTCCAGGCTGTCCTGTCTTCTCATTATGTGGCCAAAGTATTTCAGTTTTGCCTTTAATATCATTCCCTCAAGTGAGCAGTCTGGCTTTATTTCCTGGAGGATGGACTGGTTTGATCTTCTTGCAGTCCAAGGCACTCTCAGAATTTTCCTCCAACACCACAGTTCAAAAGGATCTATCTTCCTTCTCTCAGCCTTCCTTATGGTCCAGCTCTCGCAGCCATATGTTACTACAGGGAACACCATTGCTTTAACTATGCGGACCTTTGTTGTCAGTGTGATGTCTCTGCTCTTAACTATTTTATCGGGATTTGTCATTGCTCTTCTCCCAAGGATTAAGTGTCTTCTGATTTCCTGACTGCAGTCAGCATCTGCAGTAATCTTCACACCTAGAAATACAAAGTCTTTCACTGCTTCTACATTTTCTCCCTCTATTTGCCAGTTATCAAGCAAGCTGGTAGCCATTATCTTGGTTTTTTTGAGGTTTAGCTGCAAGCCAGCTTTTGCACTTTCTTCTTTCACCTTCATCATAAGGCTCCTCAGTTCCTCTTCGCTTTCAGCCATCAAAGTGGTATCATCTGCATATCTGAGATTGTTAATGTTTCTTCCAGCGATTTTAACTCCAGCCTTGGATTCCTCAAGCCCAGCATGTCGCATGATGTGTTCTGCATACAAGTTGAATAGGTAGGGTGAGAGTATACAGCCCTGCCGTACTCCTTTCCCAATCTTAAACCAGTCCGTTGTTCCGTGGTCTGTTCTTATTGTTGCTACTTGGTCGTTATACAGATTCTTCAGGAGGCAGACAAGATGACTTGGTATCCCCATACCACTAAGAACTTGCCACAATTTGTTCTGGTCCACACAGTCAAAGGCTTTATAATAGTCAATAAAACAGAAATAGATGTTTTCCTGAAACTCCCTGGCCTTTTCCATTATCCATCGGATATTGGCAATTTGGTCCCTAGTTCCTCTGCCTTTTCTAAACCCAGCTTGTACATTTGGCAATTCTTGCTCCGTGAACTGCTGAAGTCTATCTTGCTGGATCTTGAGCATTACCTTACTGGCATGTGAAATGAGTGGCACTCTTCGATAGTTTGAACATTCTTTAGTGTTTCCTGTTTTTGGTATGGGGATATAAGTTGATTTTTTCCAGTCTGATGGCCATTCTTGTGTTTTCCAAATTTGCTGGCATATAGCATGCATTACCTTGATAGCATCATCTTGCAAGATTTCAAACAGTTCAGCTGGGATGCCATCGTCTCCTGCTGCCTTGTTATTAGCAATGCTTCTTAAGGCCCATTCAACCTCACTCTTCAGGATGTCTGGCTCTAGCTCACTGACTACACCATCAAAGCTATCCCCAATATTGTTATCCTTCCTATACAGGTCTTCTGTATATTCTTGCCACCTCTTCTTGATCTCTTCTTCTTTGTTAGGTCCTTGCCATCTTTGTTTCTGATCATACCCATTTTGGCCTGGAATTTACCTCCGATGTTTCTAATTTTCTGGAAGAGGTCTCTTGTCCTTCCTATTCTATTGTCTTCTTCCACTTCTGTGCATTGTTTGTTTAAAAATAATTCCTTATCTCTTCTGGCTAACCTCTGGAATTTTGCATTTAATTGGGCATATCTCCCCCTATCACTGTTGCCTTTTGCTTTCCTTCTTTCTTGGGCTACTTCTAGTGTCTCAGCAGACAGCCATTTTGCCTTCTTGGTTTTCTCTTTCTTTGGGATGTATTTTGTTGCCGCCTCCTGAACAATGTTGCAAACTTCTGTCCATAGTTCTTCCGGGACCCTATCTACTAAGTCCAGTCCCTTAAATCGATTCTTCACCTCTACTGCATATTCCTTAGGAATATTAGTGAGCTCATATCTAGCTGATCTGTGGGTCTTCCCTAATCTCTTTAGTCTGATCCTAAATTGTGCAAGAAGAAGTTCATGACCGGAACTACAGTCAGCTCCAGGTCTTGTTTTTACCGACTGTATAGATGTCCGCCACCTTTGGCTGCAAAGGATGTAGTCAATCTGATTTCGGTGTTGTCCATCTGGTGAAGTCCATGTATAAAGCTGTCTCTTAGTTGTTGGAAGAGAGTGTTTGTTATGCAGAGTGAGTTGTCTTGGCAAAATTCTATCAGCCTATGTCCTGCTCCGTTTTGTTCTCCCAGGCCATGCTTACCTGTAATTCCAGGTGTCATTTGACTGCCCACCTTAGCATTCCAGTCTCCCATGATGAAAATAACATCTCTTTTAGGTGTGTTGTCCAGTAGGTGCTGCAGATCCTCATAGAACTGCTCTACTTCAGCTTCTTCAGCATCTGTGGTTGGGGCGTATATTTGGATTGCTGTGATGTTAGATGGCTTGCCCTGAATTCGAATTGAGATCATTCTATCGTTTTTTGGATTGTATCCAAGCACTGCTTTAGCCACTTTACTATTAATTATGAAGGCTACTCCATTTCTTCTGTGGTCCTCTTGTCCACAGTAGTAGATCTGGTGGTCATTTGATGTGAAGTGGCCCATTCCAGTCCATTTCAGTTCACTGATGCCCAAAATGTCTACCTTTAATCTTGACATCTCACCAATAACCACATCCAATTTGCCCTGGCTCATAGATCTTACATTCCAGGTTCCAATGGTGTGTTGATCCTTAGAACATCGGATTCGCCATTCACCACCAGCACCGTCGGCCGCTAGCCGTCCTTTCGTCTTTGAGCTAGCTGCGTCATCACGTCTGGGGCTAGTTGAGCTCATCCTCTGTTCCTCCCCAGTAGCATTTTGACCATCTTCCGACCTGGGGGTCTCATCTTCCGATGGTATACCGACATATCTCTGGTTGTACCGATCCATTTAGTTTTCACGGCAAGAATACTGGGGTGGGTTACCATTACCTTCCCCAGGGATCGCATTTAGTCTGATCTCTCTGTCATGACCCTCTTGGCTTGGGTGGCCCTTCACGGTTTAGCTCATGGCATCACTGAGGTGCTCAAGCTCCAGCACCATGACAAGGTAACGATCCTTTGCTGAAGACAAAGCAGTATAGATTTGGGAAATTCATATAAAAAAAAAAAATTAAGGGAAAGTTGCATTAAAAGACTGTATATTCTGGAAAGGAGCTAACTGAACAGTTTTGTGGAATTTTATTCTCTTTTTAAATATGTGAGGATTGTCTTTCTCTTTACATTTGCAGAAAGTTTGTTAGAATGAAATAATATATCAATTTTATATATTTATACTTTTTTATTGTATTTTAATCTTTTTTAGCTTTATTGTAAACCGCCCAGAATCCCTCTTCTGGGGAAGATAGGTGGTGACGAAATTTGATTGATAAATAAATAAATAAATAGATATAGATAGATAAATAGATAAATAAATAAATAAATAAATAACAGAACAGAACAGAACAGAGTTAACTTACTCTGATCCACATCCTTACTGTGTATCATAAAAACCAGGATAGAACTTACATGGCAGCCAAAAATATACATTTGACCTGCCCAGGCCTGTCAGAACAAGACAACTTTCAATCTGGAGCAGAACATCATAGGGAAAGTGACCAAAGGAATCTTTCCATGCCAGGGTCAGAGTTCACCAACAGAAACGGTTGTATTCTGTGTGCCTGAAAAACAAACCTCACCCATTGGCAATTTTGTGTACTACTCCAATAGCTCCCTTGCTGGAAGCTGTTGATAGTCAGCCATGAACAAAGATACGTCATTGAAAGGTTTTGAAATTGTGCTATATTGTGTTTATTATTCCAAGTAAAGTGATTAACAGACCAGGATAGGTCTTTTGTGTTTAACTGTCCATTCTTTAGGACAGATTTCCAATCCAGAGGAGAAAAAAAATAGAAAATTAATCAGATCAGATTTGGAAGGACAGAGAAATTGCTATTGCTTTCTAAAATGTACAGGGAAGTTGCAAGGTTTCTTCTGTCAACACCTCCACCCTCTTTTAACCTTAAAAAGCCTGAGTAATATTAAGACAGAAATTGTAGCGGAGAAGTTATTTCTAATGTTTTGCTTATATATGAAATTAAGTTGAAGTGTGATTGATCACACACTGATTGAAAGGGTTCATGGTTGAGAAGACCTTTTCCTTAGCGCACATCAACTGTATTGTTTTTCATGGCAAGCAGTTGGGAAGAAATTCTACACATGTCCTTCTTCATCCATGCTAGAAATGAATCATGACATGTGTAGAATCCATGGGTGGGAAAGAACACTATAGGTGGTACATGTGAATTTATAAACACTTTTTGTGGTTCTTGATCATTTATTTGCTTTATTGATTATTGATTATTTCAATTTCGAGGCCGCAACAACTGAGGGCGGCTTACAGATAAAGGAAAATTAAAAGGAAATGAAGTATATCAAGAAAAAGAAGACACCTGAGTGGAAGATAAAACCAAAACCACAAAACAATTTAAAAAAAACAAACAAACAAAGGGCCCCAACCTCTATCTTAACCCAAGAACAACCAGGTCTTTAGCAGTTTGTGAAAAGTCAAAAAGTCATCTAACCACTGAGAAAAGCTACCTTGAGAGTTCACCTTAAGCTCCAATCTGGTCTGCAATTCCTAACAACCAGAAACCATACAAGTGTGTGGTTCTTTTCTTTCAGCTTTCAGTGACTGTTGTAGGTATTCTTGAGCAGTAAAAAAAATAGACCAGTGACTCTGTGGATGTATCTATAGGGCTGAAATGACTACTTTCCTGCCCAATTTAAGTATAGCTATTCAAGAGATATCATGGAGGTTCTTGTTACTTTTCAGTGCAATAGGCTAAAGAACAAAAGTGAACAAGTGGATCACGGTGGCATGCAGCCGTTCTATTGCTTGCCTTCTCCCTATCTGGGAGCTTCTACTATAGACTTTAACAGCAATCCAACTTGATGCAATCCTGCTCTTCAGCTCATGCATCCCAAGCAGACATGACTTCATGTAGGACAGCATTCCTTAGACGCTTAGCACTGCACCAAAGTGTCATTCTGTGCAATTAATATTTTATTTATAAATGTTTTATAAATATTTACTGTATCAGCAGCTTATCAGGAGAAGAGGGGGGGAAACCAATTTGTTACGTTTGTATTAAAATGTGCTAAAATGTTTAATTATAAGAGAGAATATTTAGACAGACCATAAAATATGCCTGTTGGCAGCATGCACTAGGCCAGCTCCTATCAAACTGCCAAGCAGAGCCAAAAATATGGTGTAGGTTGTTTTTCCTTCTAAAAACCCAGAAATGCAAACTGAGAGTCATTGTGAGTTCTGTTTTCCATTCCCTGTTAGAACTTTATGACCCCTGTTCAACTACAAAGGCAATGGGGTGTATCTGAGGATAGAGCCTGACCTTACCTGAGAATGGTTTCTTGGCTGCTTCCCATCTGCAAGGAGCTGCTCAACACTCCAACCATAAACTCTGCAAAGAACAAACCCTTAAAAAAAACTTGTCATGGTTTTAAGACAACTGCTTAATTTGGATGGAACTTTTTTCCACACTGAGAAGAAAGCTCACACTCTGATGGGCTTTCATCTTCATCCCAAGGTTAAGTATTAAATATGTACTGTTATTTCTTGATCCTGGTAGGATGTACTTGGTTTTAGTGTCTCTATGGCATGTAAAACCAGTCTGAAAACTATTTTGGTCATAAGAATGCCTCTTGTGTATAGAGTATCTGCTGTTTCACCTTTTGGGAGTGGATCTGAGAAATATCACCGGCAGGAACTTTGGAGAAACACAAGGAGACAGACCAGTCAATACTGTAGATGGACTGAAAACATCACTTCAAAATAAGGCATACTTTTCTCATATGCCTTGAAGCAGTATTTCCACTGGACCGGTGCAAACAGGAAGCTCTTTTTCACTCCAAAATGCAAACATTAGGAAGCCATTTTGAATGACACCAGCCAAACTGTTTGTGTGTGTGTGTGTGAGAGGGAGAGGGAGAGGGAGAGGGAGAGAGAACCTCATCCCTCTTCTTCCCCAGAAAGTTTCAACTGGTGACATCATTGGAAGCATTTTGGTGCAGGTGAAGACCTTTCTGTTTTCCCAGGGTTTTTAATTGTTTTTTAATTGTTTTTTAATTGTATTTGAATTCATATAGTTTTAAATTTTGAATGACCATGTTGCTGCTGCCTAGTTTCTATGGTGTTTTCATTTTACATTTGATTTGATTTAATTGTATATGATCCTATTCAAATCACATTCTCAACTGTTTTGCTGTACACCACCCAGTGGTCATTGACTATTAGAGGGTTTAAAATGTTTAATAAATAAAAAAATAAAATACATCTGTCAAACAGCATTTGATAGTTTGTGTTGTTGCCATTGAGCATTTATGCAGTGGGGTGTCCAGGTCCCTAAATTGACATGATTCACTGCCAGAAGACTTAGCAAAATAGGAACAAATGCCAAGAGATTAACCAATCAAAGATTACAACAGTGAAAGATACAAAAGTGAAATGATGCTTGGAATGGCTCTTGAATTTTGATTAATTATTGTTCCAAATTTGACCCCCTAGATTATGAGTTTTAGCTTAGATCTTATGCTCATGCTGGACATTCAAACTATGGATGCTGACCTCACCTCCAATTTCCCAACCCTCCCCTCTCAAAACCCAACTTTACAATTAAGGTGGAGACAATCTTTATTCATGGTGTGATTATTAGGACTTTTCAGATAATCAGGATTCTGCTTTTTCAAGACTCCAAATTGCTCAGAGTAATCTCAGAGGAATACACAGCATTCCTCCTCTCTATGCATTTATCCAGGCAATGTGCTTGGACAGAATGGCATTGAATGTAAGACAGTAGATAATACAGATTGTATACCTACAGCCCAGTTCTCACTTTGGGTCATTCACCAACCATCTGATTTACCTTATACAATGTTCTACAGATTAAATGGAATAATTACATCCACGTTATTTTCTAGAAGGAGGTGGTAGAAGCCAATAAAAGTACAAACTGATTTTATTGTAGTTTGTATAGCTATAGTTCTTTGGCACATGCTCTTGTGTCAAATGCCTCCCATTCTACCTGAAAATCCAAATGAATACTTCAGTAAGTTAGCTTTGACTCACCCCTAAATAATTCAGATGAAAAATGAAGTGTTGGTTAAAACTGGAAGCAATTTTACAAGCCTGCCCTTCTCAAGAAAAATAGATTGTCCTTTCCCAAAGGTGAAGAGCAGAAATGTGTGTTTATCAAGGGGTGACTTTAAGTGGCTTTCTGCCTGTTTCCATGCCGTTCCAGATGGTGTGCTAACTCTCTGGAGCAGGCTTCTAAGGGGCAGAGAGTACAGCAATAAGGACGAGGGATCAGCAAAAATCAGCAGATGTGCTTTTCACTAGCATAAAGCCACCACTGGATACAACTCCATAAGTAAGTTCCCGTTGCAGTGATAATAGCTGATGTATCCTTGCTGCTGTAGATCATAGAATACATTTGAGCAAGCAGCCCATGCAAACTTTTAAATCCAGCATTTTCTAATAGGCCTTGGCAAATGTTGATGGTTTCTGTTTCTAAAATCCCACCCCCATGAGGAAGGAAAAATAGCCACTGCTCACATTGATCTCCAGTATTACATGTCACCCAGCGCATACCCTGGTCTGGAAATGTAATTAAAAGCACTCTGTTTTGCTAATGGTGACTTACTAGAGTGTAGGAACTAATGTTTACATTTGCTTCCTCTTTTATTGCTCAAACGTTGGTACAGAAAGAAAAGTTAATGCGTCTGAATTATCTTGAATGGCTGCAACTGATTTATATCAGGCTTGGAGTGCTGTGGTTTACATACATCATTTTCTTTCTGGATTACTTCATCATTTGATTTCTCTTCCTCCGCCTTCTCTCTTTTCTTGATTTCCTGCCTCAAATCAGCTTCCCCCAGCAACATATTTTAATGTTAACTACAGATAAACATCTACCAAAAGCTAGATTTTTTTTGTTATCCTTTGCTTTTTTTTTTTTACAGATTCCAATATTTAGGTGGCTGTAGTGAAGAACAGTTTGACTAAACAAATAATCCCACTTGCTGCAGTATTTTACAGAGAACTGCTGTTCATTCATAATATATTTTGTGTTGTTGTAGCAACATATTCCTTGTCTATATTTAGTTTAATAGCTGCTTTTGGAATATTGCAAGCTTGTTGCAATATATTATCAAGTGGCTTTGAATGACATCATAACCCAAGAGTGCCATCTCCGGTGGGTTATGAAATCCTCCCAAACTCTCTGTAGGTATTAATAGCTTGTAATATAATTTTAAACCAGGTATTAGAGTTTACAGCAGGAGGAATAAAAATAAATATTCTGGCCATGCACAGTTTCATGAGACGAGAAAGAAGTCATGCCCAGCAATCTTTTTTCTCCAGTTTGCTATCAGGCAGAATGAAACCGGATGTGGCGGCCCAACCAGACTGACCTGGGACCCAAGCAAGTGGAATCAACGTTTCTGGGTGTCAAGTGTTCTATCTTTAGGGAACCATCTTTCTTCCTTGACTTAAAAGGAATCCCTGCATGCCTTGCAGAGAGACTTATTGCATTGCATCATATTCTGGGGCACATTGATTCAGCCAGCCAGCCACCTAAGCATTTCCAGTCGCAGTTCGTGTGGGAATCGGCAAGGTTGGGTGGGTTTCCACAATTATATCAAAGGGGAGTGTGGTTGATATGTCCTTGTGGCTGTTCCCTGTACTTCAGGGAAATGTAGCCGTAGTAACATTCTCCCTGGTTACCAACTAATACTGATCACAGGAAATTTGAATACACTTTTGAGAAACCCCAGCTTACCAACTGATTTACATCTCTGCTTTTGGCATCAGAGTTTTTTGGCCTGTGACATTATGTTGCATTTCTTTGAAGGCTCAAGTCTACATGATTATTGTATCCTCAGCCTTGTTTTGCCTAAAGAAAGAGAGGTTCAGTTTCTTCCACTCTTTGCCATTCAGACTTCCATCACACTTCCAAAGCAAAACCAAAGTAGGGATGTGGAGGCTTGACTGATTCAGCCAGTGTCTTTTTCTTGTTTCAAATCTTTTGCAATTTTCCTGTATCTTAGAAATTGTGTAAATGTTTGAATGGAAAATATCTCTGTTCTTGCTTCTCTCCCAGGCTTTGACAAAGTCAGTTTTGGTAGATCGCAAGAGTTCTGAAATGTGAGGCAGACATTTTTTTACATCACTAACTGCAGACAATATTTTTTTCTTCTAGGTACATGTAGTCTGCTTTGTGCAGAAAGAGATGATGTTATCATGCCCGCTGTCGTGGTTGTAGTATACTGACATACAAGAGAGGACAAACCACATAAAAAAATAACTGCAAATCGTCCTCTCACAAATCTTCCCTCTCTCAGCATCAGTGCTTGCTTTTTTTCAACACAGCACATGCCCCAGAATTCTTAAATCTATAACTTAATCTTTGATCCCTGCTCTCCAAAATTCACATCTCATTTATCAGCTAATGTAAAGAAAGTAGTGTGCGAGTTAATTCAAGAGCCAAAGTTTCTCCAGGCAGAAATCTCAGTTATGTCAAAAACCAACAGTTGCTCAATTTCAAGGCTAAGAAACACTGGACAAAAAGACTATTCATACATGGGGAAGGATGGGAATAAGAAGGACAGCAATTAAGCTACAGTGGATATAAAGATGGAACTGCATCTTCATGCCGACAGAGAATATTCAACTGTTTTAGTGGCTTCTTCTTAGTAGGCAATAAAAAGTCTTATCTAACCATGCTATGTCGTGGTTAGATTGCACTTAACCCAAGCACAGATCTAAAGCCTAGATCTTCAAGCCAAGCAGAAGTCAGATATCTCTGGGAAATTGTGCTGAGGTCTTGTTAGTGAGTCTGACAAACAAAAATAAATAAAACATTATTTATTAATTCAATTTTGATGCTGCCTGACTCCAACCAACTCTGGGTGGCTCACAAAATAAAGAACACCAAAACAACAATTAAATAAGAATACAATAAAATTAATCCAAAAAGAATTACAAGGTAAATTACAAGATGGCAATCCAGAGAACATGCCAATCTGAAACAGGGCAGTTACTTTACCCCAAAGCCTGGTAGAACAGCCAGGTTTTCACAGCCTTCTGGAGTGTCACCAGGGTGGGAGCTGTCTGGTTCTTGGGGGGACCTCATTCCTGAGGGCAGGAGTTGCTACAGAGAAGGTGTGTTCCTTGGTTCCCAAAAGATAACACTGTTTGTCTGAGGGGACCTGGAGCATGCCTACTCTGTTGTACTGGCCAGACAGAGACCAGTGGTGACAGGTGATAACCAGGCCCTGTGCCATGTTAGAGAACAATCCTATACATGTCTACTCAAGTTTATTTATTTATTTTATTTTTCAAATTTCTATCATCACCCATCTCTCCTGAAAAGGGGACTCAGGGCAGTTAAACACTATCTAGTGGAACCTACTCCCACTTGAGATGTATGTAAATCTAAGTGAGTGATCTCTAAACCACGATCTTGCTTTCCTACCAGCCTTTAACTGTCATGAGAACACATGGTGTGATCTTCATTTTATCCCATATAATCCTAACACAGCTTGAACAAGACCAGGAGAAAGAACAAAGAAAGTAGCCCCAATAGGGAATCATTTTCCCTTCTTCCTACTTTTCCTTCTAAACTGGAGTGTTATAGGGAGATATTAACTGTGAACACATCAAAACCTATGTGAAAGACTGGATAGTAAGGATTTTTTCTTTTTTAGTTCTGCACTGTGAAAATTGAACCCTGAAAATTCATCCCAGGAAAAATTCCTAATCAAAATGAAGCCAGACTGCCTCATTATTCACATCTAAGAAAAGCGGTTATCCCAATAAGCAGCAAGATCAGATATGCAGGGAAAAAAAATAATTTTAGATATTGATCAAATGTCTGGTGGTCTTCTCTAGAAAACAACATTCCAGGAAAAGATCCTTCTATGGTTGTCAAGCTCTTTAAATACTTCCAGCTAGGTATTTTACATCCCATGTACTTTGTTTGTGTGACTTGCCTGGCCAAAAACAAGCAAGCAAAGAAACCTGATTTTAGATTTCTGTATGATATTGCTTATCAGAGTTTCATGATGCTGTAACATTGGTGCTGCTGAAAATGATCGATAAAATCTTATTAAAATGAACAGCCCATGCATGTCTAATCCTGCTTCTCCACATGTCATCTAATTACATATATCAATTGCTTTCCCCTGACCCTCACAAAATGCATATAGTTTACCAGATTGCCAGGGAACATACAAAGGTATAAAGAAACAGGGCTTTTTCCCCCCAAAGGAAAAGACTGTGCCCAAAGTATTAAATATATCAGTCTGGAAGGAGTAAGCCATATCTCAGATGCTTGGGGTATATTTGATATTCAATTCCCTTTCTAACCACCTCCCCCTTCCCGCTGTACTCCACTTTAATCACACCCACCATGCAGTGCTTGTAAACTGTACTGATGTCAACTATCCTCTATTTATTACATCTTACACTTTAAATATCACCTCTGACAAACAAAAGAAAAGCAAATGTTCCTAAATTTCCTGAAGGGCTGAAACATCAAGCCCGGATTATTATTGTTTATGTCTCAGCTTTAGCAGCCTCCAATGTCTCCATGGTCTGCTGTGCACCGTAGCTGGCAATGATGAATGACCATTACGGCAGCTTATTGGAAATGGCTTGATTTATAACCTGTTCTCCCACCTCAGTCTAATGGCTTCATTTCTTTCCTCCAGTGCGTGATGCCACAGCCAAGGTCACTGCGCCAATGGCCTTTTGTTGTTCGTTTGCTGATGACCAGTGTGCCTGAGAGTCCACACGAAGCAGGGGGTGGGGGAGGGAAGGAAAAGGAGCCAACCTTTACATTTTATCTCCCCCCTCCCTGACTTCCACCCCCTGATAACTGCAGGAGAACACTAGATTAAATGCTGTCTTCTTTTTTGCTTTGCTTCCCTTCCTCGCCAGACAAGGCCCTGCTTTATGAGCCACACTGGGAAAGTCTATTACTCACATCTACTTTAAATGACCAGCATCAAATATATACAGCTCCCATTAAAGCTGAGATCAATAAAAATGCCATTAAGATAGTAAAAGTTGCTGATATTAGTGAAGCCCCCAAACAAAATATTTGATTTTCTTTCAGGTTGTTAGTGAGATGGAATACGAACACATAAGAGAAAGGGAGAGAAGGGGCCATGCCTGTGGTCAATAATTTATCTTTGAGATTCATTCAGCCTCTCACCCAATATTTCCCTCCTGTCTATTGATTCCTCATCATTATTTGTCATAAGCTGTCCTAACTCAAGGAGAAAATATGCCCTGTGTGTCCAAGGGGAGTCATACCTGAAGAAATAGAAAGGAATTTCATTAAAAGCAAGAAAGGACAGCCTTGGCTTTGAGAATCTCCAGGAGCAAGTTGCCAGGGAGAGGAGCAATTGTGTAGATGTCTACGTATGGTGCATGGCGATTAGACAGCCCCATGGCAAAGAGTCCTCTCACCTTTGAAAACTCAGGGATCAAGACTTTCAAGTGTCACCATTTTCTTTAATTGTGGGTGATGATGGACCACTTGAGGATCAGAGCAGAGGCATTCTATTAAGGATAAGGGACAATCTTCCAGATTCTGACCATCCTGGATGAGCCTGATCATGCCAGAAAAGACTAATTTGCTAACATTCCTTTTTTCTTTGCTGTGAAGGGATGAGTGTATGGACGGTGGGGGGATTATGTGTAGTAGCTCCAGGGTTAGCATCATTTGGATGCACAGTTGAGGTGTAAGAGGGTGGTGGATTCAAATTCGAGACTTCTCTCAGCATACTCCAGTTTACCCCTCACTGTATTTGAGCATTAGAGGTCCCTACCATCCTAATTCAGAAAACTAAATTGCAAAAAATAAACAAGGAATGACTCCTACATCCGTTGCCTCTTTCACATACTGTATGTTCTTGCTGGCTAGAAACACTTTAAGGTCATTAGCATATTATCCACTTATTGTCCCTTTTAGAAAAGCATTATCATCCTTGCTGAGGGAGAGAAACATGAAGTCTGAAATTCTAGAGTCATCTGTCTGAGGTGAAGTCACACTGAACTCAGTGGGTGTTATTTCTGCAGGGACTTGTACAGAATTGCACAATAAATCAAAACAAAAGTGTTTTCCTACTGCATGACTTATGGGAATGACCATTGGATTTTGTTGTCTTAATTAAGGTGCAAACATACATGAATATGGGTGGAATACAGTGATATGTGTAGAGAGAAGAAGTCAAAGTATGGGCATGACTTTGACTTTGATGGAGGAATGACTTTGCCATTCTGGGTTGCCGCTTAAATAATTTATTTAATTAATTAACTTCTATCCCACTGTAGTCAGAACTGACGGTCTTGTAAATGAATAATCCATTCATGATGAATGTTTATTATTATTATTATTATTATTATTTATATTTGTATGCCACTGAATTATTCAGACTGCCAGTAGCTTACAACAAAGTAAAATACAATCAAAGAGCCACAGTCAGACAAAAAAAAATTGTTGTCATTGTTGTTATTGTTTGCCCTGCATGGTTACAAGGTTTGCTTGGTTTTGTACTGTGCCTGCCTAGTTTACAGCAAAACTACCAATGCATGATGTCATGAGGGTTTTTGTTAATTAGATGACTTGTTGAAGAGCCTGATGCTGATTTCATAAGAAAAGTAAAGAAACAAATGAATTTAAACCTAGTAACATCAACAAGTACACACACAGGATTAGAGATGCCTTTACATGGCCTTCCTCCAGTGTGATATATGCCATTGTCTGCCAGCAATGCCCCTCTGGATTCTATGGAGGACAAACAGGACAAACTGCACAAAAGAATTAATGCACACAATTTCGACACGAGGAATCAGAACAAGGACAAAGTAGTATCAGAGTATTTCAGACTCCCAGGCACTCTGTAGCAGTTCTCAAAGTGACAGTTTTGGAAAAGTGGGACTTTAACAGCACCATCAAGAAAGAAATTGTTGAATTCACATATATCAAAAGGTTTCAGGCAATCTCCAAAAGTCTCAACAAACACAATGGGTTTTTAATGTTATAATTGTTAATTGATAAAGTATTTGTAATCTGTCTCATGTGTAACTTGCATCTGAATAATCAACCTGTCTTGCCCTCTGTTTCCCCATACCTCACCCCCAATTTAAATCCTACATCAGTCTAGCTACTCCATGCATCTGATGAAGTGAGCTACAGCTCATGAAAGCTTATGCCTTTTAATAAAATGAGCTAGTTGGAAAAGACACTACCAGATTCCTGATTTTCGACACCCAGACCAATTCATAGAATCAAAACTAACAAGAACAGTAGCAATTAATACAAACACACACACACACACACACACTATAATGGTGGGGAACAAACATACCTCAAAAACCCTCCAGAAGAACTTAGTCTCCATTAGCTTCCAGAAGGCCATCACCAAAGAAGCCAGCCTAATTTCTAGAGGAAGGCGTTTCCAGTGCACAGGCCCCTGATTGAAAAGCAGTACTTTCTAACCTCAGCCCATTCACCTTACGAAAATTGGGTACCAACAGAAGCTTCTCTTGGAAGGACCCAAAGTTTGAGCCCTGAATGATCCTGTAAGATTATAGGATTCTCCAAGTGAATGGAGACTTTGAAAAAACAAGAGTCTTGATCATGTATAAAAACATTTGCAGATTCCCTTCAGATAATCAAATAAATATGTTTTGGTTAGGATGAAGACTCTCATCTCTAACCCACAGACATTCATTCACTCCACTGAAAATGCCATCTGAAAAGTCCATTGATGTTTCCCTTCTGCTCTGCATTACTACAAGACCTTCAAGCTCCCTTCCAACCCTTTGATTCGATGATTTGACGATTCGATGACTTGTTTAAAGATGGCCATTGTTTGGCACAACTGTGCCATAGGAAGGACCAATGCACTTCCTAGGGCTTTTTCCAAAGTGGGATTCCAGCCCCAATGTGTGTGCTGAGTTGCCTTCAAAGCTACCAACTGCAACTTTCCCAAGTCCTATGACCTACAGCTGTGTCTAACTGACCCATAGAACTTCCTTGAAACTTTTATCTGTGGCAGGGAAAAAATGTTACTTTCTACATCTCTCTCTCTCTTTTTAATTAAGTAATTGTTTAATCTTTGCGTGGCTGACTCCAAAAAGAAATAACAGCATGGCTTGCATTGTGCTTCTGACAGTGTTCTTTCTTAATTGTATATTGTGAATATATGAGCAGGCTGTCCTATGGTCATAAAAGAGAATATCTTGGTGGCCAATTACATTAAATATTCTCCCCTGCAAAACAATAATAATCTATATCTGTCAATAGATATTGTTACAAATAAATATTTTAGTGTGTATTTTAGACAAAGCCAATGTTAATATAATTCATATTTCTTTCTCTTGCTTAGGACCAAATAGTTGCACTGGAGAAATTAAAAACCAGGATATAATTATGATGTCTATCTCATAACGATAACCTAAGCTATACAATGAAAAATGTATGAGTTTATTTAACAGTGAATAGCTATTTCTACTTTTTTTTTTCTTTTAAAAAGCATATGTTAGTGGCAATTGCAAAATCTTATCTTGAGGTGTACAAAATGAAAATGGGATACAAATGATAACTAAATAAACAATCAGTCACCATGAAGATTGGCTTCTGATTCTCCATGAAATATATATGCTGGGAATTATTTTCTATAAAGATGGTGATATTCAGCTAAGGACCATTTCAGACATGGTTTATGTCACCTTTTCACATCATGGTTTAAAATCCTGCAAATCATTATCAACATCATCGTCACATTTAAAACCTACAGTAGAGTCCACTATGCAGTCTAGGAATCTTCATGTTACCCACATCCTTATGGCAGCTTAGAAACTACACATATTTTGTGACACCAGCATTTGTGGACTCACTTCTTATCTCTAGTGGAGGATCTTTTTTGCAAAGTCTCTGACTTTGCAAACATATAAGGTGTAGAGAACTACTCCTGATTCACACCCCATCTGAAATATCTTCACGGTGACCTAGATGTGAATATCTTACCACACTGAATAGAAAAGTCAGCCTGGCACATCTTTCATCTAAATCTAAATTAATGGTTAAATTATGATCATTGTAGCCTTTTTTGGTCCAAGTGTAGCCCTTAAAATTTTTCACATCTCTCACATAGTTTAATCTGATTTACGAAGGAATAGAATTTGTTTTAATCCATGTAGTTTCTGATTGAATGTGGAGCTGGATTCTTCCATCAGCCTGTGAGCTCATGGAAGGACATTCCTTAAATGAATTGGCTGCACATAATGAATGAATTGGGTGACTGGAGAAACGCATCTACTAAACAAAACAAGCTAACACTTTTAGTGTCAAATGAACCTTCATTAGGAAGGCAATCAAAGTAACATGAGTGAAACAAATAAATCAAGCAGTGCTAAAGAGAACACTTCCTCTGAGGCATCAGTTTCTTCTAGAAACAGGAGGCAGGACATTGTGTAATGCCAACATTCAATACACATGCACACACACATATACATACACAAACACACAAACACATGCACACACAACAATCCCCAGCATATTTGTGTCTGTATGTATAATTTTGAAAAGAAAATTTACCACCCCAATTTCCATTGGTTAGATAGGCAAGGAAAATATAGGGAAGTGAAGTGAATCCTCTTATTGAATTCTATTATTTTATACCTACAGTATATATAATTGGAAGTGATTCTGTTGCCAGACATACATATCTTTATTGCAAAAATCCATAGCATTATTCATATACTTAATATAATTTTATTTTTTTTTATTTGATGTATTTGATTTCTATAGCTGCCCATCTCAGCAAGTGACTCTGGGCAGCTTACAATAATAAAACCATAAAGCAGTTAAAACAATTACAGTTAAAACAATTAAAATATAAAATAAATACAAAATAAATATACAAGGCTGCCAAGTAAGCATAATAACAGTACATATAATTAAGCATGGATTTGATAGTACAGACATAGCATCAGCTAGATCCCTCGAAGAAACCCACAAGATGACTTCTAGTTTTATCCTCAGCTTTGAATATTTCACTGGATAATGTCTCTGAACATGGAACATCTATTTTGCTATCATGACTAATAGCTACCACCATAGACTTATGCTACATGTTATGGAGGAGATTTGGGTCCCTTCAGAAGTTTGAGGTACAACTCCAGTTATTGGAGTAACAATGCTGATTGAAGCTGGTGCAAGTTATAAATCAACCAACCAGAAGGGGAATGTTGGCAAAGATGGTTTCACCACATAATTTAGGTTACCTATCAACACAAGCTGTGCTACTAATACTTCTTATCATTCATCATGAATGTGGAAATGCCTACATCATATTTGATGACCAGCTGCTCTAATATTTAAAATCACCCACAATTTCTAACTGAAAGATCTTCAACAGGCTGGAATTTTGAACAGAAAGGCTGTGGGAGAAAAAGTTTTCAAACTATCCCAGTTTCACTATCATACAGTGTGAAATTATACATTTTTTTAAAGAAAAAAAGTGACTGTTAATAGAAGGAGAAGGAGGAGGAGAATGACTGAAAACATTACTGAAAGCTACTTCCTTGAAATTTTTATTCTTCCCTCCCATTATATCCCAATTATTAACCGGAATCAATACATTAGGAAAAGTTTCTATTACTGATTTCTGTTTGGTCTTTTCATCTATTTTGTTTTGTTTTCCCCTTAGCAACCATACTCTAGATGTCTACGTTTGCCTTGCGGTGTAATACATGACATATAAGGAAGCCAATCTTGCTTGGATTTGGTGAAGCTTCTTTTTATGAATATAAGCCATTAGTTTTCTCCAAGTTTGGTTTCACAATCTGGTATCATTGGCAAAGTGGTTCTTTTCCAGTGTTATGCCAGATTGGTTTTTGCAGCCTTCAGCATGTATCTTAAAGATTGAGCTATTTTCTTGTTTATATGTTCTGGAACAATTCCTAATAAAAAATATTTGAAGTTTCAGTTCAAATTTTATTTTTAGATTTTTTTTTGTATAATGCTATGTATTTCTTTCCAATATGTTTGAGTTTGTTGACATAACCACTACCTCTGATAAAATGTTCCTTCTTTACTGTGACATTTCCAACGATTTTTGCTATATGATTTATCTATTTTTGAAATTATTCAAGGAGTTATGTACCATGTGTAGAACATATTATACCAATTTTACCCTAGGTTATAACCTGGGGAAAAAATATTGATTTTTTTCTCATAATTCCTGCCATGGTTGCATTGTTACTGTTTCTGTAAGATTTTGCATCCTCTTTGCCATACAAATCTTGACTTGTTCTGTCTCCATGTCACATTTTAATAATAGTTTATATATATACATCCTCATCTGTGGTCTTGGTTGTGTTAAGTTTCAAATTCTTCCATCTTTGTTGACGCCCCTCCTTCTTTCCCAGGGTCAGTTTTTATTCTTCATGCAGTTTGTAAATACATCAACCATAGTAGATTCCTGCCCTCATGGGATATTTATTGCTATGTTTTTAATCTATTTCTGGAACTTAAGGTACCCTATCTACATACGTAATTATATTCCTCTTGCTGTAGCTATCTCCAAAATAGAAAGCATTGGACGTTGAGACTAGTACTGAAATATGTGTATTTTTAGATGTAAATATCAGAGAAGTCTCTGAGTATCTCTTTCCCACTACCACCATTCTTCTTAAAAAACACCTTCCCCAAATGGGCTTTTCAATCTGTTTTACACACATTCATTCGTAGCATGTGAATGTCCCATGCTGATAAAAACCAGTACGTAAAACTGCAGTATCCAGTAAACAAAAGAAGAGTCATTCCATCTTTTCCCTAGAACAGCATTCACTACAAGATGGAATCAGCTCAAGCACCTTCTCATGTCTTGGCTAGAAGCAGAGCTCTAGGGAGAAAGAGGAGCTTGCTTTCTGTCAGAGGAAGAGCAACCCGGCTTCAGGCAGTCAAAGGAACAGCCAGTATACGGTAAGTCTGTAGAACGTGTGGTCAGAATGTAGCAGCAGGACCTTGGATAGTTCCAAGGGGACAGTTTGTTGGAACAAGTACTGGCATCCAAGGAAACTTTATACCCACTTTTGGCTTGCTTACCTATCCTTTGCTCCATTCCATTGAGGAGAGAAATTGAAAGGGAAAGCCCATGGTTTCATGGCCTCTCAGATAAGCCCAGCTGGCACAATGCTACTAGGTGATGGGCGGAGAATTGTCCTGAGAACCAAAGATTGGGATCCTTAACTGATTCCAGACAAGAGGGTTCATCGGTGCAATACTGTTCCAAAAATCCAACTCTTGGCTACTTATATTGGTTAATTTCTGGTTATAAATATTGATTTGAGAATGAGATAATGGGATTCTGCACACAAGCCATTCACCTAAAAGTGGAGGCTTATGATTTACATATAGTTTCTTAAAAGTATGGAATCTACTACATGCTGCAAGTGAACTCATATAAACGGTGAGACAAATAAAACCCAAACAAAACATATGGCATCAGGTCCTAAAAGTCCTCTGGAAAAGCTCCATCTTTAGTTTTTTTCTGGAAGGCAGACAATATTGTAGATAAATGAATCTCCAGTGAGATGTCATTCCAGACATCCAAACCCATCACCGAAAAATGCTTCCATGCTTCAGTCCCCTTAATTTCCTGAAAATGGAGGACTGAAGCCTGGAAGCATTTTTCAGTGATGGGGGAAAAGGGGGAACATCCAATTGCATCTTCCGTTGCAAATGATGTGATCAGTCCAACTTTAGTGAGGAGATGTGGTCCTGCAGGTAACCAGGTGCCAAGAGCTTTACAGGTTAAATTCAGCTCTTTAAATTGTACTCAAAAGCTAATAAGAAGCTAATGCAGGGGCCACAAAACAGGTGTAATATGTGCCCAATGGATGTCTCTCATGATCACCTGGGCCACAACCTTTTGCACCACTTGAAGCTCCCAGATGGTCTTTCAAGGCAGCCCCATGTGAACTACTCTAGTCACATCTGGTCACTCCAATAAGGCCACAAAGGCTACCCTGGCCACAGCTTCCACCTACTGATCTAGCAGGAGCTGCAAGTCCAGGAGGACCCCCAAGTCATAGATATACTCCTTCAGGGGCAATGCCATCCCATCCAGAGACAAAACAGGAATTGCAGAGCAACTCTGATGTACAAACAGTAACTCTGTCTTGCTGTTCTTTTCCAGCCAGACCTACACAACCTTCAAGCACTGGGGCAGGACCTGTGGGTATGTGGGCACATCTTTTAAGATTTGTAGGAATAAATACTATTGTCCCACTAAGATGACTTTGCAGTTTCTTACTTATAGAATAATTTCTCATGGAACTTGAAAGAGCAGAATGTGATTGAATTCTGGAGGCATTTTGGAATTTTTCAAAGAAGAAACTGAACCGAATCAGTTCTCTGAAGAAGTCACATGAAAAGTTTATTTGTTTTGTCATATTTTTAGACCTTATACTGCTGCCCAAGTCAGCCTGCAACAATGTACAGTATAAATTCAGACAACAAGTAGGTTATTTGGAATGGTTCATTCTGCTCCTTTCACACCGCATTTCCAACTACGTTGACTGAAAACAAGGATGCAAAATGAAATTGTTCCCATATTTCTGTGTCTATTAATCAGCCTACTAAGTTGTAGGCCTGGACTTTTTAAAAAAGCAGAGTACCCCACTACATGGAGAGAGTCTACATATTCTGCATAGGCACACAGCCAAAGCACTGAGGCAAAGGAAAATGTGATCTTGTTTTTATCCAAGTGTTTAGTCTTACCAATTTGGAAATCTGTTAGTGTGGAAAAATTCAAAGGTCATCTAAAGGATAAAAAGAATTGGCAGCATTCTAGTTTCAGTTCAATAAAATTGTGATAATTTAAATGTGCACATTGTTGCCTTAACTTCCTTTTAGGGTTTTAGACTAATTTAAGACTAAGATTCTTTGAAATCAATGGATCTTTTTTTGCAATTTATGCTGCAATCCCAAGGGAAGGTAATTGGAAGTACCTTCTTTTGACTAGGTTGCATTTTTAATTCTTTTTTTAAGGAAATGTGCAGAAAAATGAGTACCAAGGGGCCTCTGAAAGTAATGGAACATACAATGCTTTGTGTTCCATGCTTATTCAGAACTGAACTCCATTTTTAGGACTGGAACCTAAATTACTATTGATGGTGAACCAGAACTGCTGAGTATAATATCAAAATTTTATTCACAAGGAAAGTTCAGTATGTACTAGCTATATTGTCTTGGGTGTGCTTACTGTATACCAAGTCCTACAGAATACCGTAAAATTGAATAAACATGCAAAGGATTGGAATGTTAGGGTCAAATAAAAACCAATCTGTTTAATTCGGTTGTATTCTTAACCCTTTTTTTTAGAATAATACTGAAAAAATTATTTCGTTCTCATCAAATCCTTGAAGAAAAAAAGACTATAACCTTTCCCTTATAAGGTGAGTTTCAAGGTCAGTGGAGATGACAGTGAGAAATAAACCAGACACTATCAAGACTCAGCATGGAGTGATATTCTCTACCAGTCTGTGTTATTATACAGGAACCATTATTAAATCACAGTTATTTTATGTTTTTAATTGTTTTAACTGTATTTGGCTTTTGTAAACTGCCAAGAATCAACTAGAGCGGGTGGCCATAACAAATTTAATAACAAAATATTAATTAATTGAGATGATAATTAAATAATGGTTATATTAATAAAATGTACTAATGTTGTATGTATGTATTTATATTTATATGTGTATGTATGTGTGTGTGTATATATATATATATATATGATTAAATATAAAGTAATTATTTTTATTGAAATATTTTTTATTAATAACAATATCACTCAACTTCACATGCATAAACATTTTGTATTTCTACTATAATAGCCTTTCATTCTCTGGGTTAATTTGCTATAGCAAACAAAAAGTTATGTCTTGTGTACACATTTTTTTCTCTCTCTCTTTCTTTCCCTAAGTGACCTTGGAAGGAGAAATTTGATTAATTCTACTGGCCACCCTCTCAAAAATCATAGGATTGCAACTGAAGCACTTTTGTCCCATAGATTCCAACTAAAGGTTTCCAGTTTGCATGAAACTGGGTTTTAATTTAGCATTCTGGCAATGTATTTAGTAATCACCCTAAGCTTGTTCTCCCAGCATTTGATGAGGAATTAATGTTCAAATCTCTGAATTAATCCAGTAATAGTAAACGTTTTACAAGTATTAATTTGCAGGGCAGATTCCCATAGCCAAACAGTTTGGAAATTGTTGTCTCTGACTGTGTGTGTTTATTTGAGGGCTTCCCCATATGCCCACTCCTGCTCTCTCGTTACTGGGCCACTGAGTGAACAGAGATTATTATTTTGCTGGGTGGAAAAAAAGTTCTTCCTATCTTGTACTGGGAGGGATCTTTGGGATTCCCTCCCAATCCAATGATTCCAGGACAATTCCTGCAGCTGGGTTACCCAGAGTCTATATATAGTCCTGGAGATGTTTTTATTTGGCTAATCACAGCCTGTATCCACTTAGAGTCAAACCGCAATACAAAGCTCTGTGGAAAATCAAAAGTGGTGGTATAATCTGTCCCTTCTTTTGAGTTTCAGATGGAATTCTTTTGGGAAGGAAATGGGAATTGATCTGTAATTTCTGGATCATGGATGGGGGGAGAGAGAGAGAGAGAGAGAGAATCTCAGCATTTGCTCTCCCCGTTGTGCATTACTGCAAGGAGAACTGATAAATATTGCTGCATTAAATCTACAATGCAAAGGCCTAATTATGGCTAACATACAGTGCCTGAATTTTTATTACCATTGATGTACATCCTAGCTTTTCCCCACTGTTTCACACACAGCCTCCTTTTTGGCTGTCTAAGCAGAAAAGCCAAGTAGACTTGGAGATCATCTGTTTCCCTGATGAATTCAAAAGGCTTGGCATGCAAAAACTGACTCACTGGACTCATTTTTCATAACAGAGATTGGGCCTGAGTTCTGACCAGACAGAGGTGAAAGCAGATGGTTCTCTTTGGCCATGATATTTGGCTTCTTGGGGAACGAGGCATGCTGAAATTGTCCCCCTGGATATTCCCTGAAATATGCTGTTTGCAAATCCTGGAAATAGGGCTGGTGAGAAAACAAAATGCAAAGAGAGCTAATTGTGACATTCGCTGAGCTGTGTGTTCTTTGTGGCCTATTCCAGCACACTTATCTTCCTTTCGCTCATTATCTTGTTTGCTATGTGTGGCTGAATAAGCGTATAACCTCTAAGGCCTTGGAGCAGATCATTAGGAGTTACTGATTAACACTATGTTTCAGTAGCAGATCCTGAGTTCCCCTTTTTACAAACTGAAGGGGTCTGGCTTTATGATTTTTTAATTAGAGTGTAAATATTGCAGCACCATAAACTGCTTGATTGATTGCTGACAGGTAAGGAAATTTGCACTTCGGAATAAGGACACTGGGAGGCCTCATATCTGCAGTTTTCTCAGCGCTGCTGTTGGCTGCATGTTTTCCCAGTTCATGGAGCTTTTGCAGCTAGTTATCTACAGCTTTTCTCAGTCCACATTTTGATCAACCACATTCACAGAATATCTGTTTTTAAGTACACGAGTATGTTAATATAAAAAAAACCTGGCTTTATAAACTCAGCTAACTCATCGGCTTTTAGCAGGACTTTTTTACAGACGGAAGCTGCCACGTTGCCTCCACTAAGGCTGCAACTGGCTGCAGTCAGAAGCAACTAGTTTGTTAAAATAAGCTCTATTTCTCAGTGTCAACGCATTGCCTAAACTTGCAAGCTAAGCTCATGGATCTTTGCACTGAGAGGTGCAAGATTGGGGACTCGCTCTGGCAATTATTAATGTATGCACGTTAGGGAGCCCCGTTATCCCCCTCTAATTAGAAGAAAATCTAGAAAGATCTCAGAAATCATTTCCAGAAGAGTTAAATAATAGGCCCCTGTGGATGCCAAAAGGGGACAATCTATAAATTTTGAAAAACAGTCAATGCTAGCATATCTTTGGATGAATGCTGCTTGTAAAGCTTTAACACTGTCACTTCTGATATGGCTCCTGAACATCCTAGACATCTGTATATCCACCTGCAGTTATGCTGTTACATAATTTGTACTGGCCTATTGCAGTTTAGCTCCAGTTTTTCTCTCATAGAAATTATTCTGCTGGTAATAGTCTGGTTCAAGTCTGTGGAAGTGGTAAAGAAAAGGAGATGAGAAAAGGAAAAGGGAATATAGCTAAATGTAGTTTACACCACACCATTTATTACGTTTCTCCATGTCATTCTGTCCTTGTAAATCAGCCTTGCTACCACAGTGTTCATATTTATCTCCATTAAACTTCTCACCTCTTTCTTTCTGAGATTTCATCAACTCCATCCAACCATGACCTTCTCAGTCTTTCTCCTCCTCTTGACCCATTCATTCTTCTTTCATATATTTGTGTTTTAATTCAGGACTCATTCATCCTCTCTATATAAACAAACCACTTCAATATACTACTTTTGGACTTGTCATTTCTTTTTGTATTCAGTCCATATTCATTCAGCATCCCTTCATTCTTGGCCCTATCTCTTCTTGTTTCACCACACATACTTCTTAAGTCCTCCATTCCCACTGCATTCAGCTTGGTTTTATGTTTGCTGACATAGCCAATACTCACTTCCTTACACAGCCACTGTTGCTTTGTTTGATAAACATTCATTCCTTGCAACAGACCATATAATACCCACTACTTTTCTGCCAGCAGGTTCAGGTCTTGAAACGTGTCAGTCTATTTTCCCATCTTTAATAAACATTCTGCAGGATACACAAATGCATCTGATAGATAGATAGATAGATAGATAGATAGATAGATAGATAGATAGATAGATAGATAGGGACAGAGATACATACCTTGCAATTGTCCATTCCATTTTCCCTACTACATTAATTTTTGATACAATTTCAGATCCAAACTCTTCGTTACATCATCTACTGCAAATCATTCAGATTCTGAATCAACAGCTCGGTATCACTGGCTGTCAAAGGTACACTTGCTTATGTTCCTAACCAATGTTTTATCCTCTAACATCAGCACAAGTTTTTCTTATCCATGTATCCATAAATATATTTAAAAATCCAAAAGAACACCACTTCCTTGTCTAATTCCTTCTCAGTGTTGAACCATTTGCCAAGCACTTTTTTTATTCTAATGCAGGCTTTACTTCCATCATGTTATTCCTCCTGCATTCAGCAACCAACATTCAACTCCACATTTACACAAAATGTTACGTAATTCAAGCTTATTCGATATCATATGCCAGAAGCTTTCTTTTTCACTTTAATACATTTCTCAATGATCTTCTGAAGAACAAAAATCTGACCTATACATCCCCAGCCAGGAACAAAGCCAAATTGCACTACCAAAATCTTACTTGTTGGCTTCTTATTCACATGAGAAGCCAACAATTAGAATTCTACCAAACATTTTCCCACACCTGATTATATATGTTTATTTCTTCTCCCATTGGCTTGGGTTTTAACTTCTAGCTGGACTGCTGTGCTTTGATGTGTTCTGCTTTCCTCTTGTTTGGAAAGAACTCATCCATCCATTCATTTTTCTTCTTGCAAAATAGAGATTCAGTGGTGTTCATGTGTACCACATTGTCAATTACAGCCCTGTAAAATTACACATGCATACCACACGTACTGAGTTTAAAAAGTAACCAATAGAAATTCTGTTTGTATGGTTTTTCTTAGAAAGCAATATAGGATGACAATAGTGCAATTCTGTATTTCCATGTGGTTCTCATCATAGTCCATATGTAAAAAGGTATTTGATACAATAGAAATGTGCACTGAATAGAGAAACTGAACTGATAACCAAAGGTCATTTTTTTACTTCAGGTGCAATATCACTTGTGAGGATAGAATTATTTTGGTATTGTGTCATTTTTATTTATTACAGAAAATATAATTATTTTCCAATACTTCATTTTGGATAAACCAGAACTGTAGAAAATGGAGAATTTCCCTTCCTCCTTTCTATTGCCTTCTTTCAAACTTCTAATCCTATGATCCTTCCCCTCTTCCCTCTAAACTTTTTTGTAAGAAATTTTAGAAGTTAAGAAAATATATTTTCAGAATGTAAATCTAAAGCTGCAATCCTATGTACATGTACAGTAAAAAAAAGGTCTGATTATATACAGATGTATACAGATTTGAATGTATACACACTTGCACTTTATGCTACTAATCTAGACACTCTGATATTGGAAAATATATTATGCTACAGGTAAGCATCATGCATGCTGCCCCCAAGCCACTGCACATACATTCCCCTATCATTCTACCATTATCAAAAGGCATAGGCAAAATGCTAGAGACACAAACTTCTTCCCTTCCCAAATTACAAGGCTCCTCCAGCTATGGGAGGAGTCGCACAAGAAATTTCCAAAGCTGAAAGGCACAGTCTGTCTGTTTGATCAGTTGTAGACTGCAGAAGGCAAAAGAACAGCAGTCGGTGGTTATTTTTTCATTATGTAAATCTAGCAGCATCAAGAAAAAAGAAATGATTCTTAGAGAGGCAGGTGGCTGCTAAAAAGCCCTCTGCACTGATTAGCTGCTGCTTCAGATAGTAGAGAGTTCCCTGCAGCCCTGTTCTTTCATAACATGAGGAATGTAGGTGGGAAATTAAATACAATTTAACCCTTTTAAGTATATAATGAATCTCTAATTCATTTCCATCATTTTTTCCTCTTAATCAGAGCAGAAAAGAACAAAGAGAGAAATGACAAAGTTCATTTCAATATAGAGGGTAGCTAGAAACATTTCTTTTTCTTTCTTGAAAGTTGGGAATCTGGGTGAAATCAATAAAAGAAGGAAGGAAGGAAGGAAGGAAGGAAGGAAGGAAGGAAGGAAGGAAGGAAGGAGGGAGGGAGGGAGGGAGGGAGGGAGGAAGGAAGGAAGGAAGGAAGGAAGGAAGGAAGGAAGGAAGGAAGGAAGGAAGGAAGGAAGGAAGGAGAGGTCATCTCTGGTGTGCAGGTATTTAATTAAATACCAAAGAGAGGATGAAAAAAAAACTGTTTTTGAGGCTATAATCTGATGCAGATTTATGGGGAATAAGGCTCAATGAACTCAAGGGGGATTAACTGAGAATGAAGGGCTTCACATATCCAAATCAGCCCTTCCTTCCTTCCTTCCTTCCTTCCTTCCTTCCTTCCTTCCTGGCTATGTTTACACAATATGCTATTTATAGCAGAGGGTGTTGTGCAAACACAACCCCTCACTCCTCTCTCTGTCACATATACAAATCTGCATACAGATGCTGGGTTAATGAAATACACTGATATGATACACGAATAAGCATAAACAAACCAATCATCTGCCTCATGTGGCGCAGAGTGGTAGGCGGCCATATTGCAACCAAAACTCTCCCCGTGATCCGAGTTTGATCCCAGCGGAAGCTGGATTCTCTCTCAGGTAGCCGGCTCAGGTCGACTCAGCTTCCATCCTTCCAAGGTCATAAAATGAGCACCCAGCTTGCTGGGGAAGGTGATGACTGGGGAAGGCAATGGCAAACCACCCCACTATAGTCTGCCAAGAAAACGTCGCGAAAGCGGTGTCCCCCCAAAGGGTCAGATGTGACTCGGTGCTTGCACAGGGGACCTTTCACCTTTCACATAAATGAGCCAACTGTATTTTTACCTAATGTGTTGTGCAAATCCAGTCAGTGTTGGGGTAAATGTGTGATATGAACATAACCATTCCTTGGTCAGGCAGAAGAGGTGAGTTTTAGTCCTTGTACCTCGAAGTTTTATTGGGTTCAACTTCTCTCAAGTTACCTGTATTGTGTGAATATTATAACACTGTCAAAAGTGGGCTTTCAAACCGTGGTCTTTCGGTCCTCAGTGACAGAGTGTAAGATGTAGAGAGGCTGAAAAAGCTAGTCTCACCATTACAGACCTCAGAGGCAAGGCCTAGTAGCACAGAACCCATTTCCCAAACTGGTTGCAGCGCCAAACCATGCCTGTTGCTAGTGATGTAATAAGGTCTGATTAGGACGCTACTGGTACAAGAGCTCATGGGATACCAGGCATTTCCTCGACAGGGACCTTATTCTCTAAATAGAAGCTTTTGACCCAGTTGGTGCAATTGCCAAAAATACTAGGGAGGAGATTGTTCAATGTGTCATCCAAACCCAGAAAATTCAGTTAATTGAAGAAACATGGATGACCATGTTTAAGATGGACCATGGACCATGCTAAGATGACCATGGATAACTAGCCATACATACACACACACACACACACATTAATCTTATGTATGTTGAAGGAGAGAAAGGAAGTCCTACATCTTGCTTTGGGCTAAATGAGGCACCCATTTTTCATTTTCTTAAGTATTAACACTTTTGCATCCATCCACTAGGAGAATTACACAGCAGTTTCTATGGTGAGCAGTCACGAGGGATTTAATGTTACTTTTAAAATCTGGCAATTAGAAATGCTTTTATAGGAGCTACATTGTTTGGAAGATTCTGGGCTTCAGGGCAAAGGCACAGTCTCTGCTAACAGTGAACTTTAAATAAAATTTATTGCATATTTTTAATCTGTAAATGTCAATTGACTATAGAAAAAGGACCTATTCCCACAAATCTGTACAGAAATGACAAGGATCAGAAATAGACTAACTTGTTCATCCCTAATTAAGACAGACATGCTAAAAGCATTAGAAGGACTTGGTAAAACCAAAACAAAAAAGCAAAAACACAGCTACATTTTTTGTAAATCTTTGTAGAAAAATATTTTTTATAAAATATTTTTGTAAAAATTTTTTTGTAAAATATTTTGTAAAATATTTCTTTGTAAAAAGTTCTGATTGCTCTTAAAGAAAAAAAAATGGCTGGCCTATTCTTTTAAAGATTGCATATATAAACAAATGTAATAACGGGGGGAAAAAAGATTGGGTGGCTTTTTAACTTTAGCTCATTATATTTTCTTGTTAATCTTTAATTTCACTGTTCAGTTTATGAACTGCCAATTCCAAATGACTTTTAAAAGGCCATCCTATATAACATTATTTGGGCATCAGTCCAGTTGGAATGAATGGGGCACATAAGACCATCCTATGCACTTTGAGTTGGAAGTAATTTGTTGGGCTTTCTGTCTAATACACGTCTTCAGAATTGCAGCCTTATTCAACAATGAGGACCAAGTGACTCTTGGACTTTGGTGCATCTAATGCTGGGCTACATCCAACATTTTGTGATGGGACTTCCACCATGCAAGAAAATTTCCCTTTGCTTTCTTTTACAGTTTATTCCCAGTGTACCTCCCAAATCTGTTTGGGAGGTTCTACCAACATTCCAGGGAAGACTTGTTGGAGGGGTGTAGGTGAGTGCAGGAGGAGAAGAAACCTGTTCTATCAACAATTGCCTTTCCTTTGCCAGAAGATCATTTTTTTGCATACAATTCATATGCTGGATTGGAACTTTTGGGTTTGTCTTCCCTGCAAAACAGACAATAAGCTGCCAGATGACAAAGAAGGCTAGATCAAATATTCTTTGACAAATGTAGACAAGACTGTGAATAGGTTACCACCTTAGCTTTCTCCTTTCTTACTTTAAGTGGAAGACTTCATTGTGCCCCTTGGTTATGGAAGAGATGTTTCATTGGTGTATAACTCTATTTCTTTTCTTTCTTTTGGTGAGCTAGTAAATTTCTAAATAATTTGTAATTGTGTCAAATAGACCAGTGGAGTAAAAGAATTTCCAGAACTGAGCAGAGGAAGTTCTGCCCACCATCTGAAGCATCACTTTTGCAAAGGTTAGAACAGTCAGCTGGACAAGTATTTCCTGCCAAAAGCTGCTATCTTGAAGCATGGTGGTTCTACAGTATATTAAGCAGGCACCCTGACATATGACTTACTTCTCTGTCTCTGATGGACTTAGTATCACTGTGGGTTGTGCACAATAGATCTCGGGCTCATAGGGAGGGAGGAAATTGCATTATTTAATGATCATGGTGTGTGCTATGGCCCATCCGCCTTTGCAAGCCCTGGTTTTCTTTTTAAATATAGTGCCCATAAATAAATGTTAAATAATTCATGACCATAATTTTGTAAATTCAGCTAGGCCACACCTCTCTGGGGGCATATTTATGAATGTGCGTCAGCCTCGAATCAATGTGTCTGCCAGGCTCACGAATGTGGAGCCGGAATTCCCACATCTAGACCAAAATGCTGTAAAGGACTCCAATTCCACTTCAGTGGTCATCCATCATACTGTCACTTTAATTCAGATGCTGCTACTTGTTTTAATAACATACATCTTACACAAAGAATATTGCTAACACAAGAATCCTGAGGTAGGGCTTTTACAACCCCATAAAATGGTATTAACCCCTTGATCTCGGATCTTCTTTTCATCTGTGTGTGCTTTCTCTCTCTAATGCTTATCAATAACTGGAGTTCATGGGGATTCTATTCATGGCATAAAATCCAACATCAATCACTACAGTAAGAAAAAAATTCTCCCCACGCATGTGAAAGAATGATGGAAAGCATAAAATGTTATTGCAAAAATGATTTCATAGACCATACATGGACAAAACGCTTGATTTTCAGTGTTAAATTATATCACCTCATTAAGAGGGCAACTATCTTTGCTAGCACTGAAGGCAGTTCAGTGAGAACAATAGAGGAAAATCACCAAAAAGCTATGGTGGTAAAGAATTAATACTGTTATAGCTAATGTAGATTGGGGTAGGGGTAGGGGGTGTGGGGTGTGGGGATAGGAAAGCATCTATATTTGTTCCCTTTGTGATATATGGATGTACATTGGTCATATATAATCAGTGACTTAATAGATTAGCACTGTTGTGACATTTTAAAAAATAAGTACAGATTTGCGAGAAAGTTTTAAATATTGTGTCTAAACAAGATTTGTGAGCTTTCTTTTAAAGACACAAGAACTGTGAAGGAGTTGTTATTACCAGAGTAAAACTAATTAGTATAAACACATATCACCATCTTATTTTAAATATTATTAAGGATACTAAAACAATCTCGGGAGTCATGATTTTACTAAGTAGTCTCTTATTAGTTAATATACATTTTGGTGGTGTATCTGTGTGCATGTGTGTGTGTGTTGGGGGAGGTTTAATGTTACTTGGACTCATGGGATTCATTTGATCAACATGATTAAATTATTTCCTTAGTCAGCTAGAAGGAAATTACTAGTAACCAGACATTATGTGTCTGTTAATTATGTGCTATATGGATTTCTGTTACCACACTAGCTCCTGTGCTCATGTTCTGTGGATTTTAAGCGAACTGTCTTTAATAATAATAATAATAATAATAATTTATTTAAGTTCAGTATTTGCTAATTATGGCTATTCAGATAAAGAACTGATTTCTTCCATCTTCAGTCCCCTGGAGATGATGTCAGGCAACATCTGTGCAACAGAAAGCAAAGGAAGTTATACTGTGAATAGAAATTTCAGATCTCTCTGATTAAAGGTTTGCTCACCTATCCAAGTTTGTGTGCCAAGTTTACATTCTGCCCTGATGATCCTTATTAGTGAATTCCAAAAACAGTGCTGTAAATAAAGAAACAGCATATGGTAGAAGAAGGCCCTTTATTTCTTTCTTTAAAAAATTATCTGTTCCTGTTTCATATTAAAGTGTTAATAAATCTGAAATGATCTGCCAAAAAATAAATTGGGCTTTTACATTGCTTGTTGTGATTCATTAGATGCAGTTAGAAGCAGATTAGATTTCTGGAGCAAAACAAACAAAGCAGAGGGAACCAAAAGATGAAATCCTGAAATCAAGAGGGGATCCATCTAGAAAAGATTTAGATTCACAGCTAGTAAAGCGTTTTGCAAATTTGCAAGCCCTCGTGTGTTTCTTCAACTTTCAAGGAATTTACTTAATATTTAAAATACCCAAGGTGAGGTTGCTTTGTTGAAATCCAGAGGCGTTCTTCCTAGAAGATATTGCTGTAGACCAGTATCCCATCAAGTTATTAGTTTTCTTTCTTTCAAATATAGGTGAGGTCAAATCTATAAGCCTGTTAGTCTTTAAGGTATGAATAAATCGACATATTTCAGATGATTGGACCAAAACAATGGTCGGAAATAGAGTAACAAAACCTCAGGGTAGCCAGAAACAAATCCAGTAACATTAAATAATATTCTAGTAAGGCTGAAAGCATCAAGGTAACAAAGCATTCAGAGGATTGTGTTTGAAATTAGATAAAAGAAAACATCATTACTATATCATGCCTACAACCACAATTAAAAATTAGAGCCAGAAAGTATTAAGTGAAAGCATCCCTTGGTTTCATCTGCATGTTCTGGGATAAATACCTACAACAAGAAATTGGGGATTTAAAATAAATAGAAGAAGTAGTGTCTTAAAGGAGATTCTCTAAAGCCTTGCACAACCCAGCTTGACACCAGAAATCCTATGCCTAATCTATCAGATTTTTCCAATGGACAATTAATAAGTTAGGATGAAGGGTGGGGGGTCCCAAATAATTTCCTGTAACTTATTTTCCTCTGGCAACCCCTTTCATACATTACATGAGTGAAAGGGGATTGGGGAAAGCAACAGAAAATGAGGTTGTACCACAAGTAAGTTTGGGAGCTGAATGTGGAAATATGAAGTGGGGGGTCTTATATATGAAGAGCAGTTTATATGTACAAAGCTAACCATACGCACCCTTCCACTTGCCAGACATGTTAGGGATGAGGCCATCATTGCAGCTAAGCTTCTCCTAATCACATGGAGGCTCCTTCTCCCTTAAAAAAAGTGTATGTAAACACCAGTGAAGACGCTAGCAAAGTGTATTCATTTAAAAGCATGTATTTAATTTCCCTGTTAAAGTGTTGGAGTTTCATATAAATCAGAAGCTTGTTTTGTTTACCATTGGTTGTTTCTCTGCTTTCCCTAAGACCACTACTAAAAGTTGGAAAGGGAAAGCTAAGGAAGGACAGAAGTATTGGTGTAAGGAAAGGGCTTCTCCAGCCTTAAACATTCACTAAACTATTGATCAAGATGATCATTTGAAAAAATAAAAAATGCCTTCTGTCAGAGTTTAAAATGAGCCCCATCCTTTATAGTTGCCAGGATGAATAAAGGATGTTGTGTGCATATGTGAAAGGAGAGAAAAGGGAAAGTATTGCCACCGTCTCCAATGAAATCCTATGTATTTGCCTACAGAAGTGACTGTTGCTGAGTTTGATGTGAAAGCAGATGAAGGTTACTTATCTGAAGTTGGAACAGAAACTGTGTGCTCCCAATTTGCAAAATTTGCATCCTGAACTATATTTGTAAATATCAATGGGAAAGCATTGGGATATCCCTATTCACACAGTTCAGGATTCTGCCCTTATACACACCCACAAACACACCCACACACACACTACATGTTCAGTGGTACTTTTCTTCCCATACTTTAAGGTTCACGCTTGGTATTAGAAACAGACTTCTAAGTGAATGTTGTGGGAAGACACAAATTAAGTAAGAATGGTAGACACAAGGAGACTTTAGAATAAGGAAGGGGGAGACTGAAATTTTACGCATGTTTGTTTACATGAAACATTTCCAGAACTGGAGAAGTCTTAAGAATGGGCTCTTTCATAGAGGGAAAAAGTGTGTGTGTGTGTGCGTGCGCACATGTGTGTGCATTATCTGACTAGGGTCTTTAACAGAAGTTGAGTCCCTAATTTCTATTCCAGTACTGCCCTGCTTCTCATCTTGAAATATGTGGGACTTGCTCTTGTTGAATTGCATGGCAATAGTCCTCAGTGATAGATCCAGAGGCACTTGGTTATTATTTGACTGTGATTTCTATTTGCCAGTTCTGTGTTACAGATTTACTGGCTCATCTTGGGCTGGTCATTTGCTGTTGGGGTCGGGTATTCTTTCTTAACCTTTAAAAAGTGGTATTGCTCAGCACCTATGCTCTAAATGATATAAATATACATAAATTATATAAATGCCTCTTTATGTACGTAACATATTTTGTGGTATGTAACCACATGGATTTGCTTAGGTAAATCTGTCATTCCTACTCTTCAATTGTGACCATTTTTAAGCTTTGATAGTGTTGGTTCACCACCGTACAACAGGCCAGGCCATTGGGGCAGCTCGTTTCTTCCTTACGAATGCTGCTGTTGCCCCTCTCCAATGTTGGTGTGGATACAGTAAGGCAGTACACTGTAGGAGAAGGAGAAGCTTCTGCCCAGATCCATGTTAATTATGGCTATTAGACACCATCTGAAATACTTGGCTAATATTAGAGGAGATCTGATTTAGAATGTGACCGCATCTAAATTCTTTCTTCATTAGCTAACATTTACAAATTAGCACCCTTCAGAAACAACCTGCTGGAATAGCAAAACCATTTACCATAAAGCATTTTAGGACTGAGATAGATCTTAACATCTATCCTAAAGCCCTTCTGTTCTAAATATGTTTCTTTATCATCCAGTTCACCACAGATTTATACCTATCATTTAAAATATTGTCTGTTCTTAATCCAGATCCCCATCAAGTATAAACCTTCAGTAGTTTTTTTCATGATTGAGGAATTTAACATTGGCAGAGTTGTGTAATAGTAATGGAGTCCCTAGCCTCACAGAAGAATGTGGACTTCCACAGAAGCAGTTGGTCACAGTAGAGCAACAAATAAAATATGAGGAGAATCAGGGACGGAGCAGGACAGAGCAGCTGCTTGGCTTTTGGCCCATGACAGCACTAACACTGGGAATATATGTTACATCTTTCATTAAAATATTTATAGCTCACTCGTTAGACAAAGAAGCTTGTAGCGGCTCATAACCCATATAATAGACAAGTTAAAATAGTGAAGCCAAATAGAAATAATCCTCATCCTCCCTATTACCACTAACAAAAGACCTTTCTGGGCTATGGACTCTGAGGGAAGAGCATAAACTCACATCTTTACCTGGCAATGAAGGCAGATGATGCTACCTCAACTTGGCCTCCAGAGAAGGGCATTCCAAAGCCAAATGCCACCACAGAGAAAGCCCTCCCTTGAGTTCCCACATAGCATGCCTCTGCCCAGCTTCCCATGGGTGGGGGTAGGGAGTGGGGTTGCTTGATCAAGTACATCAGTGTAAAGGTATGTGGGAATGACCTTGGGAGACAGGAGGAAGAGCCACAAACTGGACAAGCGGTGTATAAAAGATATCTCAGCCCATAGATGGAGAGGGGGGGACATGGGAAGCATTTCAGAAGGGACCCTCCCTAGTTTTCTGGAGAGTAAAAGGAAAGGAGGGGAAAAATACTTTGAGACTTACAAGATTGATGTTAGCCTTTCAAGGAAGTCCAGACAAGAAGCACAACCATGTGTACTAATTCTAGCTTTATTGTGAGGTTAAATTAACAGAATCCAAGATCATCCCCTTATACCACTACAGTCTATATGCTTGTACCAGTCCTGGCATTCAAAGAATCTAACCATGGGATAGCAAGGCCCGGGGTTAAGGAAGATGGAACTTTCCTCCAGTTTTGAACTCTTGGTAAGTAAAATAAAAACATAGTCAAGCTCAGCTTCTGGAGACTCTATAAAGACAATTAGGCAGTTTTCTTGGCAACTGTATGGAAGTATTTTGCTATTTCCTTCTTTGGGGCTGGATTTTTAACTTTCCAGTTTAGCCTACAGGGCTGATATTTCCTGGAGGAATCCCATCCAGCTGCTAACCATGCATGACCTTGCTTAGCTTCTGAGCCCAGGGAAGGTTGGCCAAGTGCCTGCATCTGAAATGGGGCCTAAATGGTAAAATCCAGCTTTTGGGACTGGTGATTCATTTGAAATAGTTGGCATCAGAATATCAGATGCCTGGAAAAAATGGGCATGTCTTTTTCAATCTAGAATGTACCGCATAACAATCCTGGTAAACAATGAAATCACGGCCCTAGGTTGTTTTTTTTTCCTGGTTTACTATAAGATTTTTTAAAAAACATCATTTTTCGTTTTAATGCTGCAGGTGGCATTATGCAATAAATAAAACTGGCCTAACACAGGCAAAGTGTGTCCAAGAAGGAGGTGAGGAGGAAACATGAGCGTTGCCATCAAGAAAGATGAAACCGTATGATGGTGAATTTGGAAGGAATGGCTGCCAACATTTGGTTCAGAATGCAGCTTCTTGGTCCTCAGGTAAGATCATATTTCATTTTATGCTTATCCAAAGCTACGTAAGGCAAAAGCTTTCATAAATTATTTGTTTCACTGACCTGCTAAGTCAGTTGTCAGTGACTAATATATCATATGGTGTGTTTCAAATATTATATATCAGACGGTGTCTGTCTTCAGAGAGCAGCAGACATTTTTCCATTTTGAAGCTGAAATTTCTTGGAAATGGAGAGAAATCTTTTAAACTCTGCCAGCTTCTGTTTCTTTTATGGTTTTTCCAAGGCCTTAAGTAACAGAGTTAAATTGTTCTGGAACAGGAATAGGTGATTAGAGTTTAAGTCACAGGCTTAATCTACACAGAAATAAAGTGGAAACAGGGCAGTCCTTGTAGATGTAGGAGCTTTTGAGTCCATGTGTGTAAAGATTGGCTCCAATTACACTGAAAGACCTTGCCCTCCATTTCTCTCTAGTACTCCAAAGTACTAAAAAGGTTAGAATAATGTTGGCTTGGTATGGGCATAGTTATCAATGAAGGCAGCATGGAGACCGCGGCAACAGATTATGAGGGTACAGCAGTTAAACTGGTAATCCCTCTCTTTCAGGGGCAGTATGTGATCTTCTATTGCTTTTCCCTTACCCTTGGTTTTAATATGTTGTATTATTGTCTTGGTATTCTGTCTTTTATGTTGCAGGGGCTGACCATAATAAAGCATTCATTCATTGATATTTGTGAGATAACCAAAAGGATTTGAGATTGTTCAAAAAATGTAGAAGCGTAGAATCAAATATACCAAATGTCTAGAATTGTCAGCAGCCTACATAAGCATGGCCAGAGGTGAGGGATGCCAGGAGCTACATTGCAACAACAGATTCCCTCACCCTACTAAAACATATTAAGTTGCCTCATCAGACCAAGCCGTTGATCAGTCTAGTCCAGTGTTGTCTCCCTTGACTGTTCAGGAATTCAGGAAGAAGAATTTTATATAACCCCTTTCTTGATATTTTTATGGCTGAGATTTGAAGAATTGGAATCTGGGGCTTCTGTGTGCAGACAATGGAAGATGTCCCTCAACTATGGCCTCTCATATGCAGTAGAAGCAGGATCTTTCAAGAACTGTCTTTGGGAGACAGGAGGAAGAGCTGCAACTGAGGCAACAGTCTGATGAATGAAATCTGAGTGTGAAGGTGGGGGTGGAGAAAACATCTCAGAAAGGACCTTCCTTAGTTTTCAGGAGAGTAAAAGTAAGGGAAGAGAGAGGTGCTTTCAGACTTGCAAGATTCTGTTATTGTAACCTTACAATAAACGTAGTGTTAGTACTCATAGTTGGTCCTTCTTGTCTGGAAGGACCAGTAAGGACTGACAATAGCTAAGCTTGCTTTAATAGTGTAAGCCACTGTAAATGTATAGAGTAGATGTTGCTTAAGAGTATTATAGTGGAGAGAATATTTTAATTTAAATACATTCATGTTTTCTAAGATCCTTTGATAAGTCACTATCTTTCAGCCTAATATGTCTCTCAGGAATTTTGTGAGAATAAATACCATTCCCCCCAAAAGTGAATGAATTACCTTTTAACCTTATCACAATTTTGTCTAGTTCATACTGCTAGAAGTTCCTAATCAGATTTCAGTAGAATTCTTCTAGGTAAAACATATATGTGCCAGTGTTTTTTACACAACAGTCCTACTCTATCCTCACATTTAATGGTGCTGTATGAGCAAAACACCTGCTTGAATCACTTAAATGTAGCATATATAAAGGTGGGATTAAAGTATATATGTAGAATTGGGTTTGAATCACAACAGATATAAGCACTTGATTCAACTCTAGAGCAGGGGGGTGTTGTTATTTTTTGTTGCGGGGAAGATATCAATCTACCATCCTTGCACAAGATATAGATTGGGTATTCTACTTGTTTACCAATTCTGAAGAACTTGGCCAAAGATGCATCTGGGATGCTTCAGTGATTCACATGTTATACAGATGTGCATGTTTAGGCATCCTCATATGACTTTGCTTTGCAAGCATCCTAAAGACAGGAGAAATACCAGATAATGCTGAAACATGTATATTTGTATAATTTGTGAATCACCAGAAGGATACCTGCCACCTATAATTTATATTTGCTATATGTGATCACAATCAAAGTTTTCAGGGCCATCTCTTACATTTTCCACTTCTGTGCAAGCATTCTTGAGGTGGTCATCAAACTGACCCTGGAAAACTTGAATATAGTCTGATGGAATGAGTGTAAGTCATGACTAACTCTTATGACAAATGGTTCATTTCAGAAAAGCTCTTCCACATTTGTTATTCAGGAACCCATGCAGAGCTTTGATTGATTAGATGGTGCTGGTTAATAAGAACTAGAAAAAGAACTAAGAGCTAATATGTAACATTCAAAAGATTTGGGGTGGTTTCTAATTGTAAAAAGGATAGATGGGGTCTTTTTGATAACAGAACCTGTCTCCTTCAATTGGAGCTATTTTTATATAATTTCACTGACATTTAGGTTGCATTGCAAAAATATGAAACACAGTTTGTTTCATCAAAAAAGAGCAAAAATTGTTACTAAATCACAGGAAGGAGCGAGAAGAGAAGGCCCATTTCCTTGCTCCAAAGATACCTACTCAAAACTAAGCCCCTCTGTATTTTAAAAAAAAATGTTTCCAGTTAGGAATGGGGAAGAAATTTGTTTGGTTCACATTTCAAAGCAAATCTATCAAAGTATATACCTTCAAACTAATGTGAGAACCAAATTCAGTTCTCTGAAAATTATACGTCCCCAAAGTGTATATATTTTGGGAAAAGTCTGCCAAAAAATGCAAGTTAGTGAAAATAATAGACCCAAAAGCATCATATTAGAGGAAATGGTCTCCAATATTTCTGCTCTGTGTTCTAACAAATGCTGGAGGTTCTGCTTGGGACATTTCATCATGGTCTCCCAGTTTCTAGCCTGGTGCCTGAACCTCTATGCCAGACTGACTCTCTGAAGGGCTGCTAACCACTGCCCCAAACTCTGTCCCTTAGTTATGTTTAAATACCCCACCAAGACAGAAAGTCTGAACAGGACTGAGGACTTCTACAGTGTTCTCAAATGCATTAAGGAAAGGAGTTGCGTGAAACTGAATTTAATCAGGTGAGCAGAGCTATGCAGAGCTTTGATGGGAGTGATTTGGCTTGGAGGTAATTTGATCAAATCCCACCAAGGTAGCTGATCTGCAAAGTGGCACTGTGCTTTGGCTTGCTAGATTGGACCAGCTACTTATCTGGCCACTTACTGTTTTCTGCGCATGTACAGAACCACTTGCCTCAGAGTAAAGGAGCCAGGCTGTGATGCTTCAGTGAAATGCATCATGCTTACTTCACACAGGTCTACTCTTAATCTTATGCAGAATGTATTAACTTTTGTATCAATTGATGCATAAGCAGGTAGTTGTCAGGAACTGACTCAGTCTGCCCCTGGTGTCATGTAAGATCAGTAGTTCACTTTTTGACATTTGTGGCTAAGATGCACTCAAAGGCAAAGTCATTGTAGGTTAGTTTCTACCTAACTTGGACACTAACCTTCTAGAGATTTTCAGTGATAACATGGCCTCAGTCTGCTTTACAGCTGGTTGGCTGTGTGGTGTCATTCCTAATAATTTTACTTGTTTTCTTGTTTGATTACACTATTTATTGACCATTCCAATCAATAGAACTCAGGGCATAGTACATGAGCGAACCAGTACAAATGACCACCTCTAGGTCAAAAAACCAAGAGCTCAGGAAGAGAATTAAAAACACAATCGAAGAAATAATGCAAATAAAGCTCACCTTTGGAGAGCTCAGGATGGGGGTGGTGTGTCCATCCTGGCTTTTCTGGATCTTTCGATGGCTTTTAATACCATCAGCCATAGTATCTTGCTGGACTGGCTCTGGGGATTGGAAGTGGGGTTTGCAGTGGTTCTCCTTTCTGGAGGAGCTGGACCTCTCCTCCTTTCAGTCAGTACTAGTGGGGGAGGAGAGGTCCTATTTAACATCTATATGAAGCTGTTGGGAGAGGTCATCCACCAGCATGGGGTTCGTTATCATCAATTCATCAATATGCTGATGATACCCAATTATATATCTCTACCCCATGCCAGGCAAGTGATTTGTTCAGGTGCTAGCTCAGTGCCTGGAGGCTGTAAGGGCCTGGACCAGGACAAATCAGCTGTGACTCAACCCTAGAAAGATGGAGTGGTTGTGGTGTTTTGGCCCCCAGGGTCTGAAGAGTTGATATCTCTGACTCTGGATGGGGTAACACTCCCACACACAGATCTGGTGCCCAGTTTGGGGGTCCTCTTGGACTCATGGCTCTGCTAGAAGAGCAGGTGGCAGCCGTGGCCAGGGGAGCCTTTGCACAAATCCATCTTGTGCATCAATTGCACCCATTTCTGGACAAGGAGGCATTGCTCACAGTCATCCATGTCTTAGTCACCTCCCATCTGGATTACTGCAATATGCTATACATGGGGCTGCCCTTGAAGACCATCCAGAAGCTGCAACTGGTCCAGAATGCAGCAACTTGTACAGTTTTGGATACCCTGTGGTTCACCTGAATAACACCACTGCTGTGTGAGCTGCACTGGCTTTCAGTTGCTTTCTGGATGCAAGTCAAGGTGCTGATTATCACCTTTAAAGCCCTACATGGCACAGGGCCAGGTTATTTGTGGGACCACCTCTCCTTGAGGGTACAGTATCTGCCCATCCTACTCGGTTGGATAGGTTGGGAGTGCTCCAGGTCCCCTCCCTTAAATGTTGCCATCTGATGGGACCTCAGAGGCGTGCCTTCTTGTTGGCTGCCCCAGCCTTTTGGAATAGCCTCCCACCTAAGATCTGAGGCATCCCTGCCCTTTTAGCCTTCCAGAGGGCTGTGAAGACCTGGCTCTTCCCCCAAGCATTGGGCTAGGATGGGGGTTGAACTGTGAGAATAATTGGTCTGGTACCTGGGGGGAAGGGTAACTTTGTTTTTAACTACATTTTTAATGGATTGTTGTGAGCTGCCTAGAATCATCAGATGAGATAGGTGGCCATATAAGTCCTGTAAATAAATAGATAGCTGTGTGCCAAAACTCTAGGGCCCAAATCTTTCTGAAATAAAAGAGTTTTAAAGGACTTCCTCAACATAAGGAAAGTAGGGCCCAATCATATTTCTAAAAGTGCTTCACAAAGTGAGGGTCACTACAAAGAAGGCCTGTCTTTCTCCCACGCAGCACTTAACCTGTCTTCTGTATGGGATCTGGGAATCTATTTGAATAAAGGATGGTATGCCAATATTTAAAACAGATAAGAAAATTAAATAAACTTCAAGGATACAGAATTTCTGGTTATCCAAAGGCTTCATTTCTGGAAATGCTTACGTTCTATACTAGAACATAATACGTACTGTATATGAGAACTAATATTAATACTTACTGTATATGAGTACTTACAGACTTATGCTTTTTTAAAAAATAAATCTTTTAACACATAATTTTTATATAAGCATAACATTGTTTATTTGTTGTTTCGGTCTTTGACCGTAAATTAATAAATAAAGTTCTGCACCAGAGCTAGGCAACCTCATAGGACTTGCATATGACTCTCAGCCCATGTTAGTGGCTGCTCTCTTGTTCTCAGTAGAGAGATTTTTTTCCTCTCTTTTTAGTGAAACCCTCCAAATAGCTGAGTTAAGCCTCAGGTATTTCAATTAGCAGCTCCCTCCAAACCTCCCTTGCACCACATTGCCAAACATCTCATCCTGTTCTAGTGACATCACTGTGACCATCACCAAGCTTCCAGAAGTCTCCAAAGATCTTTAGAAAAGTGAGGCAGCCCCTGGAAGTCAAAAGCATTCCTGTTGCCCTAATGGGCTACTCCAGAAATGGGCAATCATTGAGAAGGACCCACAGGGAAAACATTAGGTATTCTAATCTTTTGAAGGAATTAAGGGTAGAAACGGATGAATTTTTCCTCAGAAATGTAGCACAAAATGTCTTCCTGAAATATACTGTACGGCTGTTTTTATAAAAGCATGTCCTCCAAACCCCACCCATTTTGCTGCAGGGAAGAGCGCAGGGGTTCTGGGGTTCTGAGGACAACCTGTGGTCAGTACCCCCCTCCTGGTCTATTTATGAGTGATACATTATAATTATCACATTGGTTACTTCCAAACTGTCATGAAAGACTCCTCGGTTGAGTCTCAAGTTTGGGATGCTTTGAAGTCCACATTACGCTTTTCTGGATGTTAAATTCATGCTTCCCATAATGCAAAGCTCTCAAATTTTGGCTATGAGCAACTGTTGATTCCCTTCCTCCTCCTCACCCCCAAGGGAGGACTGTTTGTGGCAATTTGACCCTCTGTGGTAGGATGCAAGGACTTTATCCGAAGCAAATGTGAGAACTGGATCCCAATATCCCTGCTTTGACCTTTACTTTTGCTAAGAGTGTCTGATTTCAGGTGCTATGATATTAAAAGGAGAATGGGATGCTAGGGTTTTGTTTTGTTTTTTGTTTTTAATCCCCACGAGGTAAAGTATTGAGACTTATTGCTGGCTAAAGTGGGAGAGTGTTACCTACTTAAACTGTTTTTTCTGACTTAATAAGAATTTTTCATTTACACAAGCCATTTTAAAATATTGTCTGTAGACAAACAGTCATTCTGAATAATAGGCCTGCACATAGTAAATGTCAGCTCTTTAAATCACAGAGGATCTAGGAACCAGAGGAGAGAATGCTTCATAACCATTTAAACTTCACCCTCCCATTTATTATGTAGGTGTTTATAAATCTCTTAAGGGAGCTCTCTTGGCCTTCTGGGAAACCTAAAATAGCTCTGTTGTTTGTCAATGAGGCTTGCTAGTATGCTACTGCCAGGCAGCTCTTTTACATAGTAACCCCATTTGATGTCAAGGTTCATTCTGAAGGTTGTTTCCCCCAAAATGGCAGCTTCTTTCCACATCACTTATAGACTGTTTGATGCTGGAATGGAATCAGCACAGTGCAATCTCAGATCTTGCCCTTCCTTCCTTCCTTCCTTCCTTCCTTCCTTCCTTCCTTCCTTCCTTCCTTCCTTCCTTCCTTCCTTCCTTCCTTCCTTCCTTCCTTCCTTCCTTCCTTCTTCATGATATTTGAAGGATCCCTTCCCCTTTCAGCTTCTGCTAGAAGGGGAAAAAAGAAACGTCTTCAAGCCCTGCCACTGAAAAATGTTTTACGCTTTCTTATCTGTCTTGGTTAGGATGAATACTTGGCATTAAGTAGAGAAAAGAAGAATCCATCAGTAGTTAATAACTGACCTTAAGAAAGGAATTCAAAGTTCATGGCAATTAAACCTGAATGTGAGCAAAACCCACAAGGGAGATTATCAATACATTTGGCTACATATAACCTGTGATAGCAATTTTAGGCAGGGCAGTGGAAATTACCTGCATATTGTTCCTAAAAAATTTTTTTAAGTGATGTGTGTGTGTGTGTGTATGTGGATACGTACATACACAGAGAGACAGACAGAATTCCTCTGTATTCCAAACTATTCTCTTGAGATTCTTTGATATGAATAATTGCAGTTGAAAACAAACCTATGAGCAAAGGAGATTCTGGAAGGAATTTTATCACGCAGTTGTATTGTAAATCAGATGTTGGTTTCTGCTTCAGTGGGATCATTATGAAATTTTTAATAAAGTTGTTTCTAGTCTCCAATATAAATGATGCAAAAGGGGAGGGATTTAAAGTTAATTCCTGTGGGGTCATTAGAAATATTTCTCTGACCTTTAGATTAGGGCTCCATCACATGGAGGTCTCTCTATCCTCATTATAATACTGGGATGTTAAGTATGTAATGATGCAACTGAAAAGAGCTGTTCCAGGCTAATGGGCAAAATGCGTTCAAAGAGGTGGCCATATTTCTACTTTGTAGCAAATATTTGCACATGCACACTGGCTCCATAAAGACTAATGAATCTGTAATGGTGTAAGCTTTTGTGATCTACAGTCCACTTCCTCAGATGCCCTATACTTCACACAAATTTGTGCCATAATACATTTGTTAGTTTTTATGATATCACAAGATGGTTATGTTTTATGAAAAAGAAACTGGGTACTATCTCCAAATATTTATTTATTCATTCATTCATTCATTCATTTATATTTCAAATTTCTATTTCAAACAGCATCCAGAAAGAGTGGATCAAATGCAATACTGCAGACAGGATTTTCCTTCATCTCCCATGCAAGCCATGTGACCTTATACAAGCAAATTTTAAGGGGTGCAGAATAAACTGCAAAAGGCAACATGCTGATGCAACTCATTCTACTTGCATATTGTCAAGTATAAGTAGTGCTGACCAATGCTGAGGTCCATTATGGTGAATTGTCCAGGGCACATAATTATAGCCAGGAGCATGTATGTGGCGAACATTGTTGAGTTCTCATCCATCTGACCAGGAATTCCAAAGGGGCAGAAAATATGAATAATTTAATACCATATACTTCCGAGTGCTACCATACACAATCATTCCTCAGTGACTTTTGCACTACCAGATTAAATGTGCCACAACTTGGGCAACAATTGCTAAAACATGTTCAAGTCTCCTTTCTTCTTAAAATGGCAACTGAAAAGCTGAGAGGGGCATAAATAGGTTGCTTCCCCCTCCCCCTCCCCCTTTCACCTTTTACTTCACCTTTCATCTTAGACAGGAAAGTGGTTAAGCCCATACTTTGAACATGGAATCCCTAGCACTCTTGCTTAAAATGATTACGTAGTGGGTGGCCTGACCATCCTTTCCTTGAGCTTATGGAAAGCTACTGCTAGATAGAGTAGACAAGACTTAGCTAGATGGACATGAAATTTGTAAAAAACAGCATCCTCCCTTTCAACACAATTCTTGTGCTGTAGTTAAGTTTGTATAAACACATTGATATTTATCCTACTATTTCTCCCAAAAGGATCCCAAAGAGATCTGAGGTCCATGAAGGGTAATTGAGTAGAACTGTAACCTGTTTTTTAATTTCTTCCAGCCCCCTGAATGTTTCATAACTGAGTGGAACCATGGACCTTGGTATATCCACTTCAAATCCTTCCCATGCAACATTTTGCTCAGAAGATGCCACGCAAAGCCAACACTGAATCAGAAATAATGTTTATCGACCATCTGACAAATTCCATAGAGTGATTCTAAACAGACTTTTACTAAAAACCAAGTATCTGTTATAGTGACGTATAGGAAAATATTATGGTGAAAGGTGCTTGCTTATGAGTCTAAGGTTATTTTTTTAAAATACTTAAACAAATTATATGTCCATATTGGGCAATACTATGCTTGATGGTTACAATGGAGAAATTCTTCTCCATGTAAAATTCCCAAAGGTGATGCCTAAAACAGTTGAGAGTAGTTATTAGATTTGAATACCTCAGTGAAGATGGTCAATTTGGTCTAAGTAAGCAAATGCTTCACCTGGGTGGGTCAAATGTTTCAAGTTCATTTGCCAATTGCTGGCCAAATGTCACAGGTTCAGTCAAAGCCTCAAAGAAGATCAATGTAATCTATCAATCCTTAATGTATGATTAAAGTGAACTGCAACTCCAGGAATATTAGATGTACAGTGCATTGAAATGCATGTTTAAATTGAACCATATGCTACAGATTTTGGAGGTATTGAGAACAAAATGGAAGGGGCCAAATATGCATTTGAAACTTTTTTAGGATGACAACATAGACCATTATTTGTGTACTATTAATCCATATTATTCACACACAAATAAAACATCAGAAATGTATATAAAGATGTAAACACCGAAAGGAGCATAGCATAATTTAAATGTTACAGAAGCCCCAGATATAAATCTTTCCTGGCAGAAGCTCTCAGATTATAAGAAGGCACAAATAGGATGAAGGTGCCTTCAGATATTGTGCTGTTTATGTAATGACAAGGGCTGCCATATTCTACCATGGCTAGGGAACGGTCGTTCACATCATTTGTCCAGACGAAAAGCATTCCTTGTCAGTCTGAAGGTTTACATATTATAGATGGAATACAATACTTCCAACCCTCACTAGATGTTAAGATTCTATATTCCAATGTTTTTCAACCTTGGGAGCTTTGAGATGTGTGAACTTCAACTCCCAGAATTCCCCAGCCAGCATCTTAAAGTTGCCAAGGTTGATAAATGCTGCTATATTCTCTTGGCCATTTTGTACTTCCATTTACTAGGAATTCTAAGTTAACTATATACTATATTGTTTACTGGCATTTATATCCCAACATCCTTCTATTTAGCTGACAGTTTTGTATGCAGTGTGAGAAAGAGACAGATTCAGAGAAACTGCAGTAGTGTGAGAAAGGACTGAGTGAAGATAGCATCTTTTTTATGTGTGATCCAATAAAGAATTGTATGCTCAACAGCAAGCATTATTTGCAGTAGAAATTTAATTTGACAACTGTTCTCAAATTGTCCATTAAAATTGCTGGTGTGAGCAGCCATTGTCTAATAATTTTTCCCATGTCCAGTCAGAGCTACTGTAGTGTCTTCATAACCTCTTCTGCACAATTGCCTCACGGCATTTGCTTTTTCCCCCCTTTTTCTTTTGGCATTTTGCTCTCACCTGTGGAAAGTGTGATATAATTATTTCCATACAACCTGAAGATCTTCATTGTCACCCTCAAGTAGTTCTGTACACTAAGATTTATACATTTTATTTGGTTTATATTCTGATAATTCTTTTAATTTAATCTTATGTGATGCATTGGATCAGCAAAAGGTACATAATTTTACTGCTGAACTGTGCTAATTTTTTTTCTCATTGAACCCCAGCTAGGAGACACTCTTAATCAATTCAGCTAAGCAGGACCAGTTCTGGTTTGTCTGTGGATAGGAAGTACCAGGATGATACGCTGGATGGAGAACTAAAAATAAACGTTCTTGAAAAAACGTATTATTACCAAGAAACCTACATGAACACATCCACGAAGTAACCTGGACTCAAGGCTAAGTTGAAGAAGACTTCATCTTTACTTCTCATTGTAAAGCCCAACAAACTAACAACCATGGAATTTCATTTCCAATGCTATAATATTGCTGAGCTAAATTATCATTTTATGATTCAATCACATACTACTGAGCCTTCTTGTTCAAGAAGTAGATTAAGTCTGTATTTATTAAAGCAATAAAATAACAATAATAAGATTAAGATTAAAAACCTAAAGGACACTTAAGTTCCCAGAGATTAGCATTATGTTTGCAAAATGAAGTTAAATGTCTGTGAAAATAGACATCTACATTAGATGTGGATCTGGCTGATTCTTACAGCACTGTCCAAAGCTAATGTGGTTTCTTAACCTTTCCTTCCTTCCTTCCTTCCTTCCTTCCTTCCTTCCTTCCTTCCTTCCTTCCTTCCTTCCTTCCTTCCTTCCTTCCTTCCCAGTTTGGACTATTGTACTCTGATGCACAATGGTTCATACCATTTTGTTTTCCTTTAGGGAACAAAAATGCATTTTCTGTTCCTTTGTGGCCTTCATAAAGGTTCTGAGGACCAATGACTGTGGGTTAATATTTCTGATTTAAAAAAAAAATGGTTGGCCAAAGTAGGAAACCTGTGCTAATATGTTTTCCTTTGTTAGAGCTACTTACAGAGCAGCACAAGCAACTGTCTTTGATGATGTGACAACATGTGACATACAAAGGTTCTGCCTTTCCCCCTCAGTCATGTTCTGAGGCTAACAAAATTAAGAACTAGTAGGAGGGGGAAAATGATAAGGAAAGCTGTACTGGCTGTAATGTAGTAAAAGCTTGTACTGTACAGCCTGAGAAACTGTATGGAAGCAAGAATGCAGAATGAGATTTTGAGCCAAATTTCCAAAGGAGCTTTGAGTCTTTCTTGGAAGATTAATTGTTGTCCTTGTCTCACAGTTGCTTCATTGCCATGCTAGTTGTAGATTCTCCTACTTACTGGGCATGAGTAACTTTCAGTGTACGGGCCAAACCTACCCCACCAGGTTGGCCTATCTACCCCATAGGCTCCCTCCCTTTCCTTAGTCCCCTCTCCACTGCCAATGGTACAACAGCTCTTGTTTGGTTGCTCTGCCAATCAGGGAAGGCATAGGGCAACTGAAGAAGAGCCATTCACAAGAAAAGCACTGGCTTTCTCATACTTTCCCCCCAAAATAAAGGTGGATGAGGAACACAGTGGCCAAAGAATCTTGCAAAAGTGCTTCTTCTTCAACTTCCCAAATCAGGGAGGACACAGCAGCTGGCACGCTCCATAGAGGTGAGGCCAGGAACTATGGCTCTGCACTTTGCCCTGCACAGAAAGCAGTTGTAGGAGGGCAACAATTATTCCCCTTTAATCTCTATCTTTTCCATGGGCAAATTAAGGATTAAAAGGGGGATGCTTTTGTGGAGAGTGGAGCGACATGGCTGCCTATCTGGCAATTCCCTTGCTGGTTTCTCCACAATGCTTCCTCCCCACCCCCAACTTTTTTTTTACTACACGTGTCTTAAAGTTCCCTGGGACCAGATATAGAATTAACTTGGGATTCTGAACTCTGGGAAAGCAGTAAGACTGGAGTAGTAGGAGAAAAGAGCAATGTTTTTCTTCTTTCTATATTGTTTAGTAATGGCTTATCAGTAATGGAAACATATGATACGTGATATTCATCTGTGACATATCTTCAAAAATCTCCCAATGTTAATTGAGAAATAGGATTATTATATTAGTCTCATGTTGCTAAAAAGTTTCCCTAGATTTCTTCATATTCTTCCTCTGGTTGATATCATCACAAAAATATTTTTCATGTGCTACCAGCTCCATTGCTTTCTTAGCTTCTTATTTTCATTTGAATGTCATTCAAGGTTTACTGTGATCACAGATAAGGTGATTTTAAAGATTTCCATAAGAAAACATTTCTATAACATTTCAATTAACTTGTTTATTTATTTGATTGATTGATTTCCCACCTTTTTTTTTCTGTAGGAGCTCTTGGTGGCATACAAAGTACTACTACTTTCTGTTTTCCCCTACAATAATTACCCTGTGAGGTGAGTTGGGTTGAGAGTGAGAGAGTGCCCAAAATCTCTCAGTGAAATTCCATGGTTAAGAATGGACCAGATGCTGGGTCTTCCCAGGCCCAGCCAATGCCATAACCACCTCACCATGTCGGTTTTCTTTCCTGATTTAGAGGAGATACATCTGAGACCATAAGGAGGGACATTTGAGGATTTTGCCATGCAAACTCTTGCGTGATATTACTTGATCTATGTGGGTTAAAATCTGTACTTCTCTGAATATCGCAAAACTGTTTCCAGAAGTTTGACCATACTGCAAAAATATGCACTTAAATTGTATTTGTGGGAGGGAGGGCAGACAGGATACATTTAAAAATAATTAACAATTGTTTATGAATTGCTTACTTCATAACTGCATTTCAAGTTGATTGAGAAGAGAATAGATTCATCAATAAAAATGTATATGAAAGTGAATCAGTACAAAGTTAGGTAGATTACTGAAGCTCTAATAATGGTATTCCAGTTTAGCTGTGATTGGATCAGTTTACCACTTCATTCTCAGAAAGCAAAGATCTCAGGATTGTCTTTAATTTCCCAGTTTTGTGCATCAGCATTTCTCCAAGTCGAGAGGGTCAAGAGACACTAAATGGAGGATCACCAAACTGTGTCTTCTTCTTACCCCCAAGCAGTCTTACCAGTTAGATGCAAAAGGATGCTGAATGAAAAACAAGGTATTCTAATTCCAGAATCCTGTGCAAAGCCCAGGTGTCCTTTCTGGGTTTGGAAGATACCATATTTGCCTTTACCGTGACCGAACGGTGTGAGGCCTCTGTGATAAACTCTGATGCTCACTTTCTAGGGGAGTTTTGCTAAGAGGAAAGGAGCAGGATGCTCAGGCTCTGATACTCATTGCCCTGCGGCTGTGCTGAGAGGAACAGCTCCAGAAGCACCTTACAGCCTGCCAGTGTTTTGCACCTGCATCATTTTAAGAGCAGTTTAAAAGAATCTGCTTTAAGGCAAAACACACACATACACACACACAAACCACACAAGCAAATCCATTTGTTCTTTTCTTCCTATCTGTGGTGAATGAGAGCAGCCACCTTCAAAATGAAACCCAAATTTCAGGAATTATGGAAGAGTAAGAGAGAGCCAGTTTGTTGTGGTGATTAAGGCATCAGGCCAGAAACCGGGAGACGTGAGTTCTAGCCCCACCTTGGGCACGAAGCCAGCTGGGTGACCTTGGGCCAGTCTCTCTCTCTCTCAGCCCTAGGAAGGAGGCAGTGACAAACCACTTCTGAAAAACCTTGCCAAGAAAACTGCAGGGACATTAAAAGTATGATTTTAAAATATATTGGCTTTCTTCCCCATTTTTGTCTAAGTTGTAAGATTCTACTGTTATTTTATTTGATAAAGAGATTGATATATTTACAATTAAGTGGAACAGTATAATTATTTCTTGCCCATTTCTAACCCCAATTAACTCATTCGTTTTATTAATGGTGGGAGGTTGCACAAATTCCTTTTAGGGAGTTGTGGTAGTGCAAAGTTTGAAAACCCTGGGGTGGGGTGTGTAATGAACTCCACTTCTCCCAACAGCAGCTCCCCAGATGTCACCCAAGTTCATTTGCTGTTAACCCATTTGGATTTTTGTTTCCCCTCAAGCTGAGATTGCCTTGTCAACTCCACCATTCCCATTAATTGAAGCAGTGGATTCCAACTTCAAGGCTGACTTAACAGCTTTCCCTCCATGGTGCCGGGTGGCTGTTCTTTCTCACGAATGTTAAGCAGAAGGCTGCACATGAATAGTAACCCACTCCAAATTATTAAATGCACAGATGGCTGGCTTTTCCTTTTCTTGTGCTTGAGGTCATGAGTACATGACCCTGGACCAGTCTGAATTCAGGATAAAAGTAGGCCAACTAATCATCCAGCATTTAGGTCATCTTGATATTGGAACAGAAATATCCCATATTCACATTCACCCTCATGCTGCACTTTCTGACCATGAATAGGACTTTCAAGATTTCCAGGCTCTTAAATGGTCTCAATAGCACTCCTACGATGCTCCTCAAAATTAAGAGTTATTCCTGTATAATTGTTATCAAATAAAATACCTGTTCTGCTTGTTAAAACATTTGGCATCAATCATTCAAACTTGATTACTTATGTAGATGAAAAATAATAATCTACTCAAGTCCTCTCCTCCTCCTCCTCTTCCTCTCTTTCCTCTTCTCCTCCTCTTCCTCTCTTGGGAGTTTGTAAGTCAGTATAACGATTTCATGCAATGGCTTGTCATTTTTCTTTGTTGTTGTTTGCCCCAAATTGGAGAAACAGATGGCAAGATTTTCAAGGAAACTTAAACCAAAAGCCAAGCTAATACAGGAGCTGCTCAGCTATCAGACAAACTAAATCCATTCTGTCACAACTCTCTTCAGCCAGTGCAACTAAACCACAACTCATAAGACCAATTTAGCTTCATCAAAAGGTAAAGCTTTATGCTGAGGAGAAGGTCATGCTTTGTTAAATCAGATGCATTTTATTTTTCTTGGAAGCAAGATTTATGAAACCAGTATCCTCATATTTCTCCATATACAGTAATTGGAACTCATTATGCTAATTGTATTTCCATTATCACTAATTAACAATCATAGTGACCTGGCCCACACTCTAATTTGTCTTTAATCTGTTTTTGTATAGGGAGTTTTACCCTGTAATTTCAAGGTGATAATTCTATTCAGCACAACTTCATTGAATAGAATAATGTAATACTTCAGCATTTTCATTATTATAGAACAATCTGCATTTAGTAAATTCAACAACAAACCAAACAGGAATTTATACTCACCAGATTGCATCTGCATAATGCTTTTGATATCTGTGCATGATTTTTGTCATTTTGTCCAGAGCAATACCGTTTGGTCCATGCTTCAGTGTTGCGAAATTAATCATGCAGACTTTCCTTTCTAAGCTTGTGTGTGTCTGTGGTGTGCCAATTCACAAATGATTTTTTTTAATAGAAATAAAATAGAATAATCAAAATAAAACATTTTGGCTTGCAGAATCTCTCTCACACTCTTTTAGAAAAGAAATGGAGTTTAGAAAAAAAATAAAAAAGAGAAACCTCCTGACACATTTTATAAATCTTTTAAAATTGTTTTAAATCCTTTGCATTATGGGAAAAAAAAATAAAAAAGATGAACTACTGCCACTTTCCATCCTAGCTGTCACAAGATGATAGGAATCAGGAAATGGCTGTTTCTCAACCACAGAACACTCATCACTATCGCATCTATAGTCTAAATTCTGATTAAGTTAAAAGCAAGGGAACCACAGTTGTCCATAGCTAACCAGCAAGACTGATTTCAGAAAGAATTATTTGCACTAAGTATAACCCTTTTCAAAAGGTACCTTTCTATGGAGATCTTAATTTACATTCACACAGTACTTAGAGATACTGACTGTTCCGAGGTGAGCAACTGCTCATCACTCCTCCCATGTTGAGAACTACCCACAAAAATGTTTCCTGGACAGACTCATCTGGCATTCTAATTCTCTCTGGAAGTATTTCAAGTGGTTCTCTTTCATTCTGAAATTTAAGACTAGCTGAGGATTATTCCTTCCCTGATTTATGAAGCTTTCATAGAATTGTCACAAATGACCACTGGAAAACGTCCAAAGCAACATCACAATGTCATGCCACAAGCTCTGTGCCCTTGGGGCATGCATGCAATGTGTCCCACATAGAAGAGGGATAGGTCATGTATTTTGATTCCAAAATGCTGATTTCATCAGCCTGTCTATCTTGCTCCTCCTCATGGAAGCCCTTGGTGTTGCATTAAATGGCATCATCCATGTTTAAATGAGGCATTCCCAATCAACACTGTTGCAATTCTTAAGTGTTCTTCCCACATCTAATCAATAAGGACCTCCATCGAAGAAAGAGCAAGATTAGCGGATTGAATGCCAATTGCTTCTAGATTCAAATATTTAATGTATAATGCAGCCTTCCCCAACCCTGTCCTCATGTGTTGGGACGGCCATTATTAGTAGAAATCTGGGAGGTGCTATCAGAGATCATCAGGTTGGAGATGATGAGAATGTTGGAGGATAGCTTCTTGGTCTCCTAAAGAATTCAGGAAGATTGGTTGGATGAAGATTGGTTGCCCTATGTAGAATCATGCTAATTTGTCATTAGAAATACTTAGTTTTCAAAATTCTATCCTCCAGGGCTCTGGGACAGATGTTTGGCTGACAGATCCATGTCCTTTTATTTTAAACTGCTATTACATTGGCTATCTTTTTAAGTAGGCTGGGTTTAGTGATAATTTACATATTTTAGTGAATAATTCAGCTATTTCCCATTTTAGATGACTACCAAACTATCTGGGACCACTGACTTGCTACCTTTTAATGTATTGTAAAAGGTAAAAGTTGTAAAAGTTCATTTTGTTTTGTTTTGCTTTTTGTCAACTCTACTTGATACAGATTGGCTGATACAAACAGTGCTCACTGAGGTGCAAGCTTACACTTACAACAGCTTGTGCAACAAAAATTGGTTCACAGAATTAAGCAAACATATCTTGGTTCTATTGTATATCTCACCCTGTAAATGCAGAAATAATCAATACTGTTGCATGAATTCTTATAACTGATGGACAAAACATATTTACTACACAGAAATGTTAAAAAAAAAAATGCATTCACTTACAGATGACATCAAAGAAATGTTTCCTGTTGTCCTGTATGAAACAAAGAGGAAAAGAAGCTATTCTCCACTGATAGAATAAAGGGAATACTCATAAAGAAATTCATCTTAGAAGATGCTGGATCTCTTAAGAACAAAGAAAATGTCCTATAACCACTTCAAGTATATTCCAATGATCCAGGGGCACTGCAGTTGGTGAAGTTTCTCATTTCTGTATTATACTCTATTTCTGCACTGTATATTGGCAGATGATGTCAGAGGCATTTTGAACCTTTATGTGCTCAAAATATATCCTATGGGATGGATAAAGTAGTTGCCAATCTTTTTAGCCAGTTGGTGAAGAAACAAGAACAAAACTAGTGCGTGTCCAGTGGGGGCATGGCGGGCTGAATAGCTGTGCCCACAGGCTCTGCGGGCAGAATTGACAATGCAGCAGCTTTTCGGGCTCAGGCAAGTTTTTTCTGAAGCCCAGGAGTGTTCTTCTGGAAAAAGGAAAACTGGACAGCTGCTTGCAGCCAGAAGATCTCAAACAGCATTCATGTTTGACTGGTAAGAGTTAGCCAGGAGGCTGGGACATCACCATTTCCAAGTTGCACTATAGCTTTAAAGGGACACTAAGACCAGCCACCCCATTTCTAAATCACCCAATTTATATTTTTTTTAAGTACAGGTACCCTAAGAAAGACTTTCTACAGCAAGGAGAAGCGGGCTTTCTTGGTGCTTATTGTTATTTTGGGGGTTAATTTTTAAAAATTCTTTTTAAGTTTTGGCTTGTTTTCAATCCAACTATTAAGGAGGACTGAGAGTAAACAATTGTCTCCCTGTTATTATTTTTGTATTAAATTTGAAGAAACTAGCATTTTCCTACATGTTGAATCAGCTGCTTTGAACTTTCAGTTTTCTGCTTCTACTTTCCCTGGGGAATTGTCTGCTAATCTCACTTTCGCTTAAGTAAACACATTCCTTCATATCTTTGACTCTCACTGGTTAAGCTGCTAGGGGGTGCCATAATCTACTGCTTGAGACATGAAGGACCTTAAAGAGATTTTCTCTGACTTCCATCAAGATTTTAAGCAGATTCTTTCTGATTCTTACCAAGTTTTTATGCAAGGCATTCAGGACATTATGGGAAATATGAGCTCTAAAATGTCTCATCTGGTTGGGGATGTCGTGGATGTAACTGAGGAATTTAACAGTGACAGGAATGTCCTTTTGACTTCTGCTGAGACATTGGATGAAGATTGGATAGTTGAGTTAAAGAAATTAAAGGGAGATATTGGGTTGCAAGCCACAAGTGAAATGGATCTTTTGATGGAGTGCCTTGGAAAAGAAGGAGTTATTATGTATGGGAGGTCTCCTGAAGTGAAGTCTGAGTTTTTGAGGGGGGCAGTTGGGCTGTTGGATTTTTTTAAGAAAAAAGCTTTGTGTACATTGTGGGGATATGTAAATGCTCTGGTTTATTTTGAAGTGGGATAAGGGTTGAAGAATATTTAACTGGATTGCTTTAAGGGTTTGGCTGATTTCATTTATCTTTAATGATTTGGATTAAGATTACTAAGGTATAATAAAAAGTGATGTCTGGTTTTGGGTTTGACATGATTAAGATCATTAAAATTGCTGTCTTATCAAGTATAATGGTAGACAATGTATATGTTTTTTTTAGTTTGATCTTTATTATAGTAGACAAGATGTTATCTTGTGGGGGGAAGCTGATTAAGAGGTTTATATATGTATATTCTTTTCTCTTTTAATGTAAGGGGAGGGAACAACTATACTTAGTGATTTTTATAATGTGCCAATGGAATGATTTATAGAAATAATGTGATCTTGGTTTAATATAGAGTAAGAGATCGATTATGGAAAATTGTTGTATATCTTTGCTGTTAAAAGTTGGAAGTCACCTCTTTCTGTAACTTTAAAAAAAATTATCTTGCGTTTCTACCCCTTTTTAGTTTTTTTTTCTTTTTCTCTTTGTAGTTTTTGTTTTTCTGTAGTTGTTATCTTTGCTTGAAATTTAATAAAATTCTTATTAAAAATAAGAGCAAAACTCGCACTCAGTGCTAACAAGGAAAAAATAAATCCACCCTGAAGGAAATTTCCTCCATTAAGATACAAGATTTGCATTCTGTGGCCATTAACTATAAAAAGCTTATTGCCTTCTTTCTCAATAACAAATTGAAAATTCTTCCTGATAAAACTTACCCACATTGTGAATTTTCAGGTCTGTCACATATGATAGAAATATGGTAATAGGTTTAGCATACCTATCTTTTAAGTGACAGATGCATTTTTTGGCAATTGAGATACTCAGCTTTCTTTCAGCTCAGATATGTATTACATCTGATATGACCTTTATGAGGAAAACTTGGTCCCAGATCTCCAATGTTGTTAGTCATCCATTGCTCCATTGTTTTTATCCCCACAGTAGATCTCTTAGTTTTCAAGAATAAATCCTTTGCTTCATTCTATTATAGAATTTCACTTGGCCCTTGTAAGACTGAATATAATGAGGTAGGAACCAACAGTTCCCAGGCTAATCAGAACTCTTATGTTACCCTTTACAGATATCTCCTACTCTCAAGCCTGAGTAGAGAACTGTAAATTTCCACTGACTCAAAAAAGTGGAAGGAAAAGCTCTAGGATTTAAAACCTGGAGAAGACTCATATAGGGACTTCTATCTTGTCTGCAACAAAGCAAACTATCTAGTTATGTCATATCTATAAGCTTCTGCTCTAAGCAAGCTGAGTGTGGTTAAGTGTTTGGAAAGTTAAGATTTATTGGTACGAAATCTAAGAGTCATGTATGATAAGCCAGACAAAATAGATTATGCCTTGCTATCTCACTAGGGAGATTTTAAGAATAATGCTGAATAGAACTAGCATTCTGGTTTGGTTTGGTTTTTATTTCCAACTGCTATCATACAATTTGATGGTTTTCCTTTTTTTTCCCAAAGAGAATTTTCTTGAAATTCTTGCATTTACATGATGGTAGTTATAATTTGGGCAAGAGATGCATGTGAATGTTCTGCCTTCCATTAAAGAATCTCCAGCAGTGTGCAGCTTTCTTCCCTTCAGTTAAATCCAAGGGAAGATATTAAAGAGGATCTCAAATCACTTCAATTGGAACTCAGATTGTTTTTTTTTTAGCTCAGAAAACAAGGAGGCAGAAGAGTAATGGAAATATCAAACAATGCAATATACCATTCTTCATCTATTTTGCAATACCAGGTAAACTCAAAAAGAGCCACTTAAAGGAATTCTCAAGGAATTCTCAAGTCTCCTGAGAATGGGGTAGAAAAACAGATGCCTCTTCTAGAAGTGGGCAGAGAAAACCAGGGAAAATGAAATGCAGGTTTCAGCACAGAATTAAATATAATGAAATTGCTGTTGAAAACCAATATATTCCATATTGTAGACCATGCCTCTTTTTGACACCAGCTTTCTTCTCTAAAATTTTGGAATAGCCTCAGTAAAGCCATTAAAATGGCAGATCTGACACTGACTCTGAGGAAAACCAACTTATGCCGCTGCTGCTCCTCAAAGATTTATTGAAACAAATTAAATCTAATCCTACTGATAGCAGTGGACTTCAGTTTACTTACCAAAGTTGTTATGTTTAATTCTTCTCCTTGCCCAGGACAGCATTTAAACTGTAAAAATACAATAGATCACCTCAAAGGCAGTTCTGTTTTCTGGAAATCTTTCAAAAGAACCATGCTGTCTCCAGTGATAAAGAGTCAGACAAACATATATAAAGAGATTAATTTCTCAATATTTTCCTTTTTAGGAGAGAAACAGTGAACCAAGTTTCTTTCTTTTTCAGTAAAAATTTTATCTATGCTTACAGTCAACTTCTCCTGCTTTTTTCTTCCTCCCACCCCTGATTTATATTGAGTTCATCCTCTTGGAACTTAGCTTCATGTTTTGGAGAATGGTGGAAAGTAAGAATAAAGCAAAAAAATCTAAATACAGGTATGACCCACTGAAATTAATGAATTAATGAGACTATTTAGTCATGGCTAATGTGTCTCACTGATTTCAGTCAGGTTCCTTGCAGGACCATCTGTCCCCATGTGTATCTATCTGATCCATGAGATCCAGCAGGAGAGGCATACTCTGGGTCCTATCCTTGAGGGGGTGTCCTCTGGTGAGTCCCTGGAGGACATTCTTTTCTGTTGTGGCACCCACCCTCATTCCCCCAGATATTAGACTTGCCCTGACCCCTTACTGGCTTTCCATAAAGCCTTAAAAAGTTGGATTTGTTGCTGAGCCTAGGGCCTAGGGTGTGTGGTTGAGCCTGTATCTTGGTTATGTTGATGGTGTTGGCTGGTTTTATCTCAGCTCCTATATTTGTTATTGTTTTTATAATGTTTTTATCTTGTTTTTATTCTTTGTTAGCTGCCCAAAGTCATACATTTGAGATAGATGGTCATATAAATTGAATGAATGAATGAATGAGTAAATAAGTAAATAAAGGGGGCTGGTATTGATGAAATATGAGAAAGCTACAAAGCATTCTTTGTAAAGTCCCCCATTGGGGGAGATGGGCGGTGATATAAATTTAAATAATAAATAAATAATACATTCTTCCATCATCCCAACAGAAAAACTTTTAATACGATTCATCTCTCAATTCAGATATTTATAAAAATATGAAAACTTCTCCTGCTGTAATTCATTTTGGTTGATGCTTACATTTAGCTTCTTTTGCCCTTAATGAGCTAAAGTTTGTCCATCACATTTCATGCTGTTGCTGGGTGAGCTCCAAACATCACTGTGGGCACAAGAGAGATTGTCTGAACAAGCCAGAATGTAATGTTGAATAGACAAGTCCATGGAGGCTAGCTTGAAAAGTCTTCAGCAAAGACCGTGGAGATCTTTGTGAGCTAGCAGCCAGGAACACTGGGAGATAAAATCAAGCTGTACAAATATCAGAGTGAGCCAGGTTTTCCAAGTATTTCAGATAGTAGAGGTCATCTCCTTCTCCAAAGCTAAAAATTTGGTTGAAAATGGAAATAATTATATCCAGAATGTACAGTATGTTGCATTGGTCAAAGGTTTATGGTCACCTACCATTTGCCAAACGTATGAATATGGTATGCCAGAAAAAGATCAGACTATTAATTATTGCAAAGCAGTTTCATCTAATATTTTGATAGCATCACCAACTCTTTTGTTATTTAAAGAAAAGCTTTGGAAAATCTGTTTGCTATATAATTCTAGATTTTAAGCAGGGGACTGCATACTTCCCACCAAGTGACACTGATGTTATCATTAATTTTTTTGTTAACAATGCTATTAATTGAAAACATGGAGTCTCCTACAAGATGTATACCTATGGATTTAATTTTTATTGTGTATTATTTATTTAATTATATGGCATTTAAGGTCATCCATTTATCCCACCCCATGGGGAAGTGGTAAAAACATGATGGTGATGATTATGATTGGCAAAATTGATTTAAATTTCATATAATTTACTATATTTTCCTTGTTCCTTTCTGAAATGCTATGCTTAGCCTTCAAGCTGGCTTTGATTCTCTGTGTCTCCATGGGCATGGGCATGGGCATGGGCATATAATTTTTTTGGAAACCATACAGAAGTAATTTCCCATTGTCTTCATTCTTCCAGGACACTTAAAAAGTTGAATTGAAATGTTATGCTATTATTAAAAAAAACTGTCATCTTAATGCTGAAATGGGCTACAAGAAACTAAAGGTAGGAGAAATCACATAGTGATATTACAGCTCTATCTATGCTTAAATGTTACTACTTGAACCTTGTTCTTTATTTCATTAAGACGGCATTCTCAGTGGGCCTTAGAGGTGGTAATGGGACACTCGGGTGGAGGCAATGAATAGAAATCACTGCAACTGATGCTAAGGCTCTTTGAATTGATAGGGTTTGGAAAGTTTAGTGGAAATTAATGTTCTTATTTTCACATCCAGGCCTGGGCAGGTTTATCTATAGGGTACCTGCCAGATTCCAGGCAGCCTTTGAAATCCCCACCAGCTAAGATTAAGAATTAATCTCAGTTCCTGGTGACTTCCTGGAATTCCATGTACTTTTCTTGGAAGCAATACAGAAGTGGCTTCCCAGTGTTTTCCATGGGATTATTTTTTACTTCCCATCTGCCTAAACAGCCCTGGGATATTCTGGAGGTCCCCCATCCAAGAATCAAACATTTCATGTCCCATCTGAGCCCAGACCAGGTCAGACACTTCATCCATGGTATCTTACATTTATAGTAACAGAAACTCACTGAAATGTTAGGTGATTACTAATCTCACAGGATTTTGATAGTTTCACTTGAGCTGTTACACAAAATGAGCAAAATCATACGTAAGATCTTGTACAAATTCTGGGAGATCATGAAGAGAATAAATATCCCAATTTTTCAAAAGTGTCTTATTCTCATTCACTTTTTTTCAAAAACATAATATTGTTGTAATTAGCTCTTGTGAAGTATAACCAATCACACTACAATTGCTTGAAGTTGATAGAACAGCAGTATAAAAAATAGAATAATACATTAAATAAAGTAATCATGCTGCAGCCAGCTAGACTTTAAGAGGAACTTTAGCCAGTTACTTGTGTGCCCATATTTTGATGCTTGAGAAGTACATGCATGGACCAAATCAACTGCTGTTTAGGATATACATTTCAAGCTTTTTAAGTATGAACGTTATGGTTTTCAAAGAACATTTTTCTTTAGGCCATGTTAGATTCAGGAATTACCTTTCAGAATAAACTTTGGAACAGGAAATTTCTAACAAACTGCCCTTCCCACCTTTTAAAATAGTCTAGTCTAGCCTACATACTGTCAGGATGGAGGTGGAGTCCAAGGTGGAAGAGGGTGAGCAGTTGATAGAAAAAGCAGGAAAACCTGCGGAGGGCGCAACATTCAAATTGGAGGATGAGCTGCCAATTGGAGACAGTCAGGGGACAGGCTCACCACCACCTATCAGCATGTGCGAAAGAAGGTTGGAGAGGCGGGCCGAGCAGAGAGAGGCACAATTGGCTCCCACTCGAAAATGGCAGGAAAATGAAGTACTTAAAGGATGCCAGAAGCAGGAACAGGTTGCCGAAGACAACCATTCATGCAACCTCACCCTGACGCCTCTTGCCACCATGAATCGCAACTCCATGCCAGACCTTGCACCGGAGCCTCACCTTGCTGCTACGCCAGATATCACACCTGAGCCTCATCTTGTTGTTGCGCCAGACCTCACGCCTGAGCCTCGCCTTGTTGTTGTGCTAAACCTCGCACCTGAGCCTCACCTTGTTGGTGCACCAGACCTCACACCCAAGCCTTGCCTTGTTGCTGTGCCAGACCTCGCACCTGAGCTTTGCCTTGCTGCCATGCCAGTCCATGCACCCGAGCTTTGACCTGCTGCTGCACTGGATTTTGCAACCGAGCCCTGCCTTGCTGCCATATCAGACCTTGCACCCAAGCCTTGCCTTGCCACCACACCAGACCCTGATTCCAAGCCTCGCCTTGCTGCTGCATCAGACCTTGACTTTAAGCCTTGTCTTGTTGCCATGCCAGACCCTGATTCCAAGCCTCGCCTTGCTGCTGCATCAGACCTTGACTTTAAGCCTTGTCTTGTTGCCATGCCAGACCCTGATTCCAAGCCTCGCCTTGCTGCTGCATCAGACCTTGACTTTAAGCCTTGTCTTGTTGCTGTGCCAGACCCTGATTCCAAGCCTCGCCTTGCTGCTGCATCAGACCTTGACTTTAAGCCTTGTCTTGTTGCCGTGCCAGACCCTGATTCCAAGCCTTGCCTTGCTGCTGCATCAGACCTTGACTTTAAGCCTTGTCTTGTTGCTGTGCCAGACCCTGATTCCAAGCCTCGCCTTGCTGCTGCATCAGACCTTGACTTTAAGCCTTGTCTTGTTGCCGTGCCAGACCCTGATTCCAAGCCTTGCCTTGCTGCTGCATCAGACCTTGACTTTAAGCCTTGTCTTGTTGCCATGCCAGACCCTGATTCCAAGCCTCGCCTTGCTGCTGCATCAGACCTTGACTTTAAGCCTTGTCTTGTTGCCATGCCAGACCCTGATTCCAAGCCTCGCCTTGCTGCTGCATCAGACCTTGACTTTAAGCCTTGTCTTGTTGCCGTGCCAGACCCTGATTTCAAGCCTTGCCTTGCCATCACACCAGACTTCACCTTGGGGCCTGCCTTGCCACCACGTGGAACTGCCTCTCCACACCATGCCCAGCATTGTGTGGGAAAAACCCACACTATGACTGAACCACGTGTTTATGGGCCACTTGCCTTCTGACTTATTGTGTACCTTGCTATTATTAAAGATAGTTCAACAAGGCTTCCTGTGTCAAGTCTTAGTCATAACAGAACACATACCTGGGGCATCCTGGTGGTCTCCCATCCAAGTATTAACCAGGCCTGACTCTGTTTAGCTTTTTTCAATGTCAGCTAGTCATCAAACCAATAAACCCAGGCTTGTCACTCAAGGCACAAACAACCAGGCTCCTACTGTGGACACATTATGCAAAGACCTAGCTCTCTGGAGAAAGCTCTAATGCTGGGAAAGGTGGAAGGAAAGAGAAGAAGAGGATGACCAGCAGCAAGGTGGATGGACTCAGTTATGATGGCAATGACTGCACCATTGGGACACTTGAAAGAACAGGTTAGGGATAGATCGTCATGGAGAAAATCTATGTGGTTGATGGGAGTTGGAAACGACTTGATGGCACATAATCAATCAATCAGTCAAAAGCTGCTGCCATCTGCTGCAATCTCCTAACACTTAGCACTAATGTACCTGGCTGTCGCTGGGATGCTAAATATGAAAAGAAATAAACTGTTTCAATGAGAAAAATAGAAGTACATACCATGAACATCGGCAGAAAAGCAAACAGCGGGTTTAAATTTAAATTTCATTTAAATGTATTGATTTATTTAAAATTATTGATTTAAATTTAAATTTTATCTGGGAAACCAAGCCTAAATGCTATTTCCTTAGCATTCCCAGAAAAAAGAAGTAGCTTAAGAACTATTTCGAAACTTCTCCTGTCAATATTGCTTGCCTTTAGGATATTTGGTCTCCATAACATTCCAAGTCTTTTTGATTGGTTGAGGATTCAGTTAAACCCTTGGCACGTTCCAAATCTAAGTTACAGTTTTGCAGTTTTAAAATGGTCATTTAAAAAAAAAAAAACACCTTTTCAGAGGAAACACTGCCCAAGATAGCATTGCAGTCTTCCTCTGGATCTGCAGAATTGAACATTTTCCTTGTGTGGGGAACTCTACCCTGATCTGGCTCCAGTGTACTTACCATCTGCTCTTCACCCTGTATGTATGTGTGTGTGTGTGTGTGTGTGTATGTATGTATGTGTATGTATGTATGTATGTGTGTGTATGTATGTATGTATGTATGTGTGTGTGTGTGTGTGTGTGTGTGTGTATATATATATATATATATATATTGTGCCTTTTATAATTTTAAAGATGATGATGATGATGATGATGATGATGATATTTGTTTGCATATGTTGGTTTTGGGGTTTGTGGTATGCCACCCAGAGTCACTTGATTGTGAGATGGGGCAGCCATATAAATATGATCAATACATTAAAAATAAATAAATATTTTTTTTCCTCCCAGGTCTCTGGTCTCTTTTCTTCCTCCTGCAGATAAGGCAACATCATACCTTGTTACAATTCCACCATCCTGCCTGGTGGATGTGACCGGTGGATTTGGTGTTCCACCAGTAGCAATGAAGACATTTGCAGGGCAGGGTTAGAGAACTGAGGGGACCCTGGCTGTGCAGAAGGGCCTTAAGTGAAGTGTAATATACAGAAAGGGAAATAAATTGTTTTTTATTGGTTGGTTTACGTTGGCTTTCAGCGTCTATTATTATGCTGCTGCAATCATGACCACAGGTTTATGGGTGTTAATGTATTTTAATTTGTTTCTATGGCTTTCTTTGCTGGATTGCCTTTTATAAAGTATAGAATGTACTTTCATGTTCTACAGTGCCTGGAGGAGTAATGGCATGACAAGTGGTCTAGAAATATTTCAACTAATTTTCTAACTAATATGTTTGATCATGGGAGGAGGAGAGGTTGTCCATTGAACTCAGTCTTATCTGAATAATCTTGAGATGCCTGAGATAGGTTTCTAATTCCATGCAGTCAAAAACTAGAATTATTTGCCCGTGAAAGACAAGAAGCACATATTTTATGGCATTACCTTAATTAATAGCTAATATGCGGCCCTTTGTAATTGGATATGAACTTCTTTTTTCCTCCTTAGGTCTTCAGGGGACATTTGAGCTGTGTCTATATAACAGTTTTACATAACAGGGGATACCTATTCTATTTGTTATTCCTTCTGTTTTGTCTTTCTTTTTGTCTTCCTTTTTTCTGTCTTTCTCTCCCTTCTTCCATCCCTTGCTCTAAAACTCCTCTGTCAAATTTATGGGATGTGCTAGATTTATTTCATAGTCTTTCTTTGAATAGGTTAAAATAGGTCATGACTGTTAATGAAAATGATAATCTTTTGGGTTGGTAACATTTATAAGTCATAGAATTTTTGCTTGTCTGTGCTGCACTTTTAACATAAATATACAGTAGCCACCCACACACCGCACCTTTGACTTTACAAGTTACAATTTTCTGAAATGCAGAGGTAGTTTTGCATTTACCAAAAGAAGGAGAGGTAAAGCAAAAGGAAACCCAGTGCCCTTGTCTTCTACAAGAAAATGAGGAGGAAAAACAAGTGGGTTTCCTCTTTGTATACTTCCTGGGTCAGAAAGGGAACTATGAATTTGCTACTAGTGATGCATAAATACTTTATACCAGCTTTTCTCAACCTTTTGACACTGGAGGAACCCTTGAAATGTTTTTCAGGCCTCGGGGAACCCCTGCACATTCAGGCTCAAATATAGGCCAGAAGTTACAAAATTGTTATGTTCATTTCATGGGTAGGCCTGTACATATGCATTAATAATGTTCTTAAACTAAAAATAAAGAATGAAACTTACCTCATCAATGTGAAGTTGCCCAAATTTGAAATATTTTTCTAAATAAAATGTGATCTCCCAGGGAACCTCTAGTGACCTCTCGTGGAACCCTAAGGCTCCACGGAACCCTGGTTGAGAAGCCCTGCTATATACATTTGGAAGGCAAACATTTAAACAGCTTTGTATTTCCTCATCCCATACTAACTGAGGAAAGTTTTAGCCCCAACTCAGTGGAAGTAGAGCACAACAGTTAAAGGAATTCAATCTAAAACAATACCTCATGTAAGCTACTAACCTAGGCCAAAATGGGTTGGGTAGTTATGGTTCAGCTTATTGTGGGAATGCTGCCATTATCTTATTTTTATTGATTTTATTGATTTATATTTCAAGTTTAGCCCCTGCCCATCTCACTCATCTTAACATGTGTGAACCAGGCCTTCATGTTATAGATATAAATTTGATGTTTGGGGCATAACATTTAATATTTATATAGGAACTAAGTTTGTTAACAGGGCATCAGATGTATTGAAGGGTTGGGGATGGAAAATGAAAGCCACTACTGGTGGTTAGGAAGGCTGTGGCAATTGTGCTAAATAAGGTTTAAAAGGAAAAAGGGGGGGGAGGGTAGAGAATATCTGCTGCTGCTATCACTAACATTAAGCATTCCCGAGCCTTTCGAAGAATTCTTCTCCCTCAAAAGACTGAACCCTTAAATGGGAGGGTGAATTCAATAGGCCCATTTTTGCTCAGCTATAGATTGAGCTACTTACTGGATAGAAGGTAGTGGGAAAGAAAAAAAAATGCCTGTGCTTCAACTATATCAAAGCAACATCTACTTCAGAGATGGCTGACCAATTCGAGACTATTGAAATAAAATGTGGATTTAGAGCTTGGCTCCTAAGAGTTTTGAGTGGGCCTTTCCTACCACAGCTCCTCTGGGTCAAGATATGGACTGCAACACTCTTGTGGGGTAGGGATTTTGCTCCAGCTAGCATTCATCTCTTGCATAAATGACAGGAGCCTTATAATTCATGCCATTGCATGTTATGGTATGTCTGTACGTGTGTGTGTGTGTGTGTGTATTGTACACACTTTTTTTTTGTTTTGGTGTGTGTGTGTATCTATGTTTTGTGTGTGCATTTTCATTGTCCTGAAACAATATTAGCTACAGAGAAATTCTGAGAAAGTCTATTGCTTTTGCAGTTTGGAAAAAAAAAGTAAAGGTGGAATACAATGGCCTCTATTAGCTTTATTGTTTTCTTGTACAGACTGTTGTACAGACCCGTACCTTCCTGCCCTGCTTTATACAAGGTTTCCTTTTCATAAAGATATAAAGTTTAAGAATGAAGTGTCCATCAAGAAACAAAGTATCCTCAAAACTCCAAAGTTGAGTTAAATAAGAAGGAGTTGTTCCTAAAGGCATCTGCCTGGCTATTAGGTGATATTTTGATCTGATGCAACAAGACAGGTTATTCTTACATTTTAAAAATACAGCTTGAGACACCGTGCAGTTGAACTGCTCATCTGGAAAGAAGATGAGAAAAAAAGAAAAAAAAAAAAACACAGAAAAAGACCATGCTGTCATGATGATTTCCCTATTTTATGTTTGTGTGTGCATATCTCTGTGTTTGCATATATTTGTATGTGTATTCATAAATACTTTTTATTTTTATTTTTCACTGTGAAAACAGGCCATTCAAGTAAGCTCATGGTCATTTCTTTCACTACTTCGCTTATGAAGAATTAAGACAACTTTCAGCTGGAGCTACTTGTTCTCTGAGATGAGATAAGAGAGTCTCAAGGGTTTGTTGCTATCCGTTTCACATTCCCTACCTACACATTAACAACTTGTTTGAACAATGTGGGATACTTGATAGTTTCCTTGTCAACGTAAATGTTTCCATTGCACCAGTGGACAGGAGTGACTGGTATTTGATTTTATCTTAGGGTTTCACATCATGTTTTTTCTACAGTTATGGATTCATTAAGTTGGCTTTGACTTTGGCTCTGAAAAATGCAGTAATATCATTTGGAAAATTGAATAAAAATAATTTAGAGAATATTTTAAAATATGATTTAAACATGAATCAATGAATCATGGTATCTTTACTGGATAAATGTTTTTTTTATATATTTTTATTCTTTTGTTTTAAGTTCTACTGGACCAATTCCTTTGCCCCTAGTGACAAAGCTTGTTTAAGGAAAGAAGAACATATAGACATATATAAAATAACATGTTTTTAGTGTTGGCTTCATGACCACTATTTGTTGGTCATGACTTCTGTGTGATTCCATGTGAGACAATAAATATGTGTGAAGTGGGTAAACATCACTACACAGGGATTGTCTCACAAGACATTACCTGGAAATCATTTCAACAACTTCTTTATTTTTAAAAATCTGAATAACATAAGGGAAAACAGGAGAAATATTGTTAATTTCAGAATGACTTTTTAAAAAGTGTTTTCTTCACAGTATTACAAGTTAAACCAAGTAAAGAGTTATAAAGAGAGCCAGTCTGGTCTAGTGGTTAAGGCGCTGGGCTAGAAACCTGGAGTCTGTGAGTTCTAGTCCTGCCTTAGGCATGAAAGCCGGCTGGGTGACCTTGGGCCAGTCGCTCTCTCTCAGCCCAACTCACCTCACAGGGTTGTTGTTGTGGGGAAAAGAGGAGGAGGAAGGAGGATTAGGTAAGTTCGCCACCTTGAGTTATTTATAAAAATAATAAAGGTGGGATAAAAATTAAATAAATAAATAAATATTGACAAACATCTCACTGAGACATTCCCAGTAGATCATATCTAGGTTTCTATTTTTATACATTAATCTGCACAGCCACTAGACATTTACATTCCATTCTATGTCCATAGAAACTGTATAACAAGGAACAACTGGTATCAGATATATAGAAGCAAAGAAGTAGCATTCCCTGAGATGTTACAGCTATGTTCCAAGTACCTACATTGCAATTTAAACATTAAAAAGAAAGGGAGGAAAGGGAAGGGAAGGGAAGGGAAGGGAAGGGAAGGGAAGGGAAGGGAAGGGAAAAAAAGAGGGGCATGGTAGTTCAGGAGCATAAGGTGGGGAAAAAGGACTGTATATTTCACCTGGCCTGGATAGAATACAAAAGGGTGTCCACTGGGAGATGTAAGGGTGCAAAGTACTGGTAGAAGAGCTGGGAAAAGCATGGTGGCCCAGGAGACTTTCCTGGTTTCTATGGTCATTATGGACTATTGTTAGATCAACTGGAAGAAAAAAAGGAAGCTGATAACCAGTGAGAACGTAAGCAATGCAGCATGAAATGGTCTTATGGGACAGTGACCAGTGGAGGGAAGGTGAATGTGCCAAGTAGTACAACCAAACAGAGTTTGGAATGTCATTAATTTGGAATGAAGCACAGTAGACTGACCACCTAGAAGGGCCTAAGAGAGAAAAAAGTATTTTTGAAGCAGACCTTCAAAACACAGGAAGGAGGTGCATTTGCAATGGATTGGGAGTGGGTGGAAGATGCCGTTGACTGTTTCTGCGCTCAGGAAATTGTGTGTGGCCTCTACTGGTGATGGGATAAGCAGAAAGTGAGGATCTGGCCTAAAATGGCTTGTTGTTGAAGTAAGTGAATTGTAGCGAAGGTTAGTGGTAACAGTGGAAGTTCCCTCCAAGTCTGAGGAAAGCATAAACACTAATATAAGGAAGTTAAAATACTAGGGAACTGTATCTTCTAGAGAGCCTTATTCTAGTAGTCCTGTTTACTTTAGCACATCTGGTTAATTTCACATAGTTTAAGGTATCACCAACCAGACAGCATCCAACCTTGAAAGTACTTTTTAAATATAATGGCTAACAAGCAAGTCTGGACAAATATCAGATTTTAAGTTCAAAGACCCCATGGCCCCAATTCTATTCAGAAGCCACTAAAAGCTATCCATTCCATCTTGTTATCTCCCTTAGGACTATGGATGAGTTTTAACTCCTGGCCCTCGCTTTTTTGAAATATAAATTGCAGTTGGAATGTTTGTGTTGGGGAGAAGGAAGAGGAAGACAGAAAGATTCAGATCTGGACTGCAAAAAGGAGCAGATGATTACAGTCTATTTCTCCCAAATGATGGTTCGACATGCCTGGGAAAGGTGGGGGGGGGATCCATCTCTACTGCTGTTAATATGTATAGTGAACCTATATATATTGAGAGTCTGCTTAAAGGGCCCTGGCTGGCCTTGTCTACATTCTGAAGTTAAGTAGGGTCTAGCCTAGGTTGTGCTTATATGGAACCCTTTAGAGAATATCAGAGCTGTTGGGTAGACTGGCAAATTGGGATGGGGATGGGAAGCCCAGAAAAAGGCAACTGTAAATCACTTTTGTCCTGATGCCAAATCATCAGAAGCCACGTTCAGCTTTAAGAAGACTTTATATTTTTAAGCTAACAGGACCATAAACATAATAAAGGTGGGATAGAAAATAAATAAATAAATATTCACCATGGATACACTCATCTCCTCATCCCTTTCTCCATTCACTGTTTGCATTGTTTATGATTATAGGTACACTTCAAAACATCAGCATTTTTCACTCAGTCTGTTTTTGTGAGCAAATTCTTTTCCACAGAGCAGATGGCTGAAACATGTAATCCTAAATTGTGAATTAGATGATTTGTTTCGTGCCACCTATCTTTCCAACATCACACTTAAAAAAAAAAAACTTCTCTATTTTTTAAATTGCAGGCCGTCGCATCATGAGTTATAGGGCGATGTGACAAGCACATGTGAACCACGTCTGAAGCAACGTATAATATCTGTATGATTCTACCATTCCATCACCATTCAGCTCAGTACATTGAAAAGAATGGGTGGGCTGAGTGGGGAAGGAATAGACCTGCTGCCGTGTCTTCTTGTGATTGCTCCCACTGCCCCAAGCAAAAACCTTTCCCACCTTCTGCGTGTTGCGATACTGTAGGCATAGAATCTGGAGACTTACTCATGCAGGTGCATAGAGCATCCTCTACCAGCAAAGAGATCCTGACCCAATATTTGGATGCTGGGAGCGGGGAGCTGCAGAATAACATGCATATAGCTACAGTACACGGGTAGAGTGCATGGTAGAAAGCTCATCAATGCAATGTATACTTGCAGTTAGAAACCAAAGCATCTGTCAAGTTGCAGGCATGAGGAAAGACAATAAGAACCACAGATAATTTTGCAGATAAAATGTCCCATCCGTAAATGCATTAGCCCTAACCTCATTTGGCATCTTTGCTAACAGAGTTGGGGGGAAAAACCTCAAAAGAAAATGCGTGAGGTGGAAACGGTTAGGGGGGCATTTCATTAATTATACTTTGAAACTGCATGATTTTGAAGATTTATTAGAACAAGAAAACCCCCTAAAGTTCTGAAGAAACATTACCATAACATGCCCATAACTCAAGTCGTGTTTAATGAGAGGCGTTGCTGCCACAGCCGCCACTGCTGTTGCTGCTGCTGCTGCCACAAGGGTTCTTGTCCAGTGAGTGATGGCTGCAAAAGAGGTCACATGCATATTCATCAAATCCGGCATGAGATTGTAAACCAGTCTTAATAGGCCATGACAGGAAAGCGGTGCCAGGCAAATGTAGCTGCACTTGAGAGAAGGAAAGTGCCCTTCTGGGCCATCTGGCAGCCCGTTTGTCTGCTCCGCACCTATAGAGAACCTCTTTCTTGCAGGATCAAGCCCTGTTGGAGAGCTCCTGGCAGACTGCAATCATTCATGCTTAGTTCCCATTTCACGTTATTCTGGGAATGAAAAACAGATCATTATCTGGCAAAGATCAAATCAGAGCTTTCCAGATGCAAAAGAAACCCTGGCAATTGTTTCTCGAGCATGAGGTGACGGAAGCAAGGCGGTGGCTGGTACAACAGAACAGAATGCTCACTGGGTCAGATCCTGCCATCTGATCGGTTGACAAAAGGGCAAACTGAAGTCTCCATAAAAGTTCTGCTTTCAAAGCATTTGGCCCCCAAATCAGTTTCCTAGATACAGTGTGGTCTTCATCCTAATACATGTCTCTGCAATTCACTAGAAAGAATTCATGAATTTTCTTTTCTGTAAGGAGAGACAGAGTTTTGTTCCTTTTGTTACAGAAAAGAGTAGATAGATATATAGAAAAGAGATGATATATAGGATACAGGCTATAGGCTATAGGATATAGATAGAAAAGAGTATGTACACACACACACACACACACACACACACACAAAGCTATATTTATAAAGTAATAGAATGGCTGGGTTAAGGGCTTTATTCCTTGGCTTTTGAGAGAAGGTTCTGTTAGATGTTTTCAGTGCTCAGACATGTGCACCAAATTCCTACATAGTTTCTTCCACTACAAAAAAGGCTCCCATGTTTCCACTTCACCTTTGGGCTGCTTCAGAATGTCTTTGGGAGAATTTTCAAGATAGTGTTGTTGTAAGATAGTGGCAGGTGCTGCTTTTGTTTTCCTGTTACCCACCTCCTGGTCCCTCTGCAGTTTCTTTGGATGTCCATCCCTCCTACGTTTTTGAAAAAAGTCTATGAGTGGAGTTATGTTGATGAAGATTCTCAGTCATCCAGGTGGAATTATCTGTAGATTGAGTCATGGCAACTGGATTTCTTTCTTTTTGGTTGAAACGTTTCACTGCTTGTCCAAGCAGCTTCTTCAGTCTGAGCAAAGGTTGGTGAGGGGACCCCATATATGTCTTCCAGGGTGGCTTCATTGTCACCCTGGGAGTAAGATATCCCAAAGACAATCCACACCTGCATGGCACAATTAACAGTCATTCAAGTGTAGGGACAATGCAGCCACCCTGGAAGACATATATGGGGTCCCCTCACCAACCTTTGCCCAGACTGAAGAAGCTGCTTGGAGAAGCAGCGAAACGTTTCAACCAAAACAAAAGAAATCCAGTTGCCATGACTCAACCTACAGACATATGAGTGGAGTTCCTTTGTGATGCCTTCCTTTAGGATTGCACTGAACTATGGGAAATCAAGAAGGCTGTAGGCCACCACACAATTACTATACAGTAAAACCCTGGATGCTGGCACACACTCCTTTGGAGCTCTGTAGACAACCCTTGTTAGGGAAGGAAGCCAGAATTCAAAGCAGAGCATTTTGATTTGTGCTTTCCCTTCTCTTCCCTTCCCCAAGGTATAGTGTCTGGTGAATTGTTCTTCCATCTATCAGTAACAAGACAGGGGACAAGGGTTCCCTCTCATTCCATCTCCTTGGATAAAAGGCAATATAAAAATGGAGTTAAATGTAAATTCATAAACACAATGTTTTTGCTTAATAAGAACAAACATTTATCAAAAGGACATCAGAAGAACTCTGTGGATCAAGTTAAAAGATAATCCAGTCCAGCATTTTGTGTTACATGGTGGTCAACTAAATGCATTAGGAAGCTGACAGACATGCAGGAGAGGGATAGCCTATTTCCTAGTCCCAGCAACTGATACTTCAGATATGCTGGCTTTATTCCAGAAGTGATAAACAGTCATCACAACTAGTAGCCCTTGATGGCTCAGTCCTCTGGGAATTTTTCCAGTCTCCTTTTAAAACCATCTAAGGTGGTGCCAAAACTGGCCCACATTTAGGGAGGAAACCAGAAATATGTGGGGAAATAGCCCTAGGTGGCCAGGTCACTAACTGTAATGTACAGTATTAATGTACATCCTTTCCTGTAGTGAGATAGAATAAAAATTTGGGAGAGTGGGGGACAGAGAAAGAAAGAGTATCTACAGCAGATGCTTGTACAAAGTAATGCTGCAGTTCCCAACATGACCTCTAGAGATGCCAAGATGCCTGCAGGATACTTCCTATGCACTTTCTACTGTAAAAAAAAAAAAAGTCAGGTTTTTTTAAAAAATGGAAAGCTGGCCCATGTTCTGGGTAGGTATTTTTTGAAAATACTTACCACAGGCATTAAGAATAATCAATAATCTAGAATAGTTTTTTTTTTCCTCAAATAAATTTAATTGCCCCTTTCTTTGACCTCTTAAACACCCAAACCTGCTCTGTTCAAAACATCTTTCCTTTCCTTTCCTTTCCTTCCCCCCCCCCTTTTTTTTTGATTGCTAGTTGAATAGGAAACTGCAATAGTAACTGCAAAAGCAGATGAAAGGGGATGGGGCTTGTTTACCACCAAGTAAACAAGTTCTAACTAATTCAAATGCTCTAATATTTAAGATTTTAAAAACTGTAATTTTCTGGGTCCCCTCCCCCAGCCCCAGATCACTTAGTGGGGCATATTTGTTCCTACAGATTGTTACGGATCCAGGCAAGAACCAAAAGGGGTCACAAAATTATGTCACAGTCCCAGGGTCTCGCAGTTACTTCAAGATTCCATCATACTGATCACTGAATTTGGATATATAAATTAAATTGCATAAATGTCTTAAGGGAAGAACGTTAAAGCTTGAGCCTTAGCATGACAATCCTGGGATACATATGCAAGACTTCTGGGATATATATGTAGAATGAATAGCAGAAGAATCAGGGACAAGATAGCACTAAAATTAAATATCGCAGAATTCCTGATTTAGAAAGTAACTATGTACACATAGAGTACAAGAATTAGGTAAACCTGTTTTTTTTTTAAATAAAGAAAACAATTAACTCCTTCTGAATCATGAAAGATGTTTTAATTCCTCTTTGTGAGGCGTATAAACCTCTCTTTTGATACAGGCTGCTTTTCAACTTATCTGGAGAAATTTCAAATGAGTCCCTGCCATTCAAAATCTTCTCACTTGTCTTATTTGTTCACATTTTTTGCTGGCAGCTGGATTATAGTTGTCTGCATGGACATGAACATTGTCATTCTTCCTGAATTTATGCTTCGTAACTCCAAATTCCACAAATTATCTGCTTAGAATGCTCTAAACATGAAGGCAAACCCTGAGTTCTGATAAAAAGAAGAGGTCATGTGAGGAATGAAGCTGTTGAATGAAGAATTGCACCTGGAACACACATTGCTAGGAAGCAATTATGCTTGGATTTTAACTGGAAGTCCTGGGTTTTGATTTGTCCCTTCCCCTCAGGTTACATGCTATGGATTGTGACTGTATTCTGCCTTTGGAATGCTAACGTTGTGTTGGAAGCAGGTGATGCTTGGGGCAAGGATAAACCAACCATATTTTGTCATCAATACCAAGAAATCATCAAAAATGTTCCTGTAAAAGGCTGTCATTTGGCAACCAACTAGGCCTGGAAATGTGCTAATTAACTAAAACCTGAATGTGTATCTTTACCCTGAGATTTATCATAGTTGGAATACATCCATTGAACTGAATAGGACTAAAGTTAATTATGTAATTCCTAGTTACTCTAAGCTTCATCAATCTGTCTTAAATGTACTCTTCCTGCTCAATTGCAACTCCATCACTTGGGAGTAACCCCAAGTTCTGAAATACCTTTGGACTTTCTGTTCCTTGTTTTTGAGGAAGTCATCATTCTCAAACATCTTAGCAGGGTTTCAGCTCAGCAGGGTGCATGTACCCAGCACACTTTTCACTAGGAATAGCGAATGGAACAGGATTTAAGCAATATGTTTACATTTGTGGAACATGCTCTGCAGCTTTGAGCAAAGTGAAATTTTCTGTAAAAATTAATTCAGCAGGTGAAGATATTTGTCAGAAGGAACAATATTTTGCAGCAGAGGCAATTGTGGGATATGGGTAGAGGAATGAAGCCAATGAAAGCACTCTCAACCATCCGAGTTGGTTCCCCAGGAGGGCAAGACTAGCTTGAAATAGCTCTTGAAACATCACCATTTAAAGGTCAGAAAAGAAGTTCTTTTGAGGTGACATTCAAACCTGTAATAGCTAGCAGCCACATTTAACAATAATATTTTTCCTCATTGCCATTTACTGCTCGGTTACCTGTTTATGGCAGTCTGACTTCAGTAGTAACCCAATCTAGCTTATTTTAGGGGTGGGAGTCAAGGTTCAGCCTTTGCATGTCCTCAGCCTTTCTATAATTATGCCAAAATGTTTCAGGTTGCATGTTAGGCCCTTGCTGAGATTAGTTATTGTAATATCAGTTTACTCCAAACAGGACTAATAGAATGGCTTGGGTATCAGAGGTGACATAAAGTTGAATACATCTTGGGGAACACTGTCTGTTTCCTGCTGCTTCCTGTCCCACAGATTTGGCCCTTCGAATAAAGAGCATCACCCCAAGCAGCAGGGAAGCCCCTTTTAACTATGGTAAGCAGCACTTTGTTTCTGTCATGCTTGACCTGGTAGAAAGTGCATTTCCCCCAAAAGGATCAGATTCCTCAGCTAGCCACATTCATTTTTAGGAAGCCTCTTAAAAGGTTTGTAAAGATCTGTCCCTTTGTACAGGATAGTTTTAGAATGGCTATACTTAGTCAGGGTTCAAGACAGAAGAGAATGAAACTGAAGGACCATCCTGTGATGACACTGAGGGACAGAAATGAGGCTACCAATGTGGCTGTGGATATACATGAATGAATGAACCATGATACTGCATAATGCAAGACCCTTGAGGAACATTAGAAATGGCATGGGGTGGGGTGGGGCACGGTGATGAACAGATTATCATTCTCCTTAACTTCCTCTTCTATGTTGGTTGGTTGGTTGCTTCCTTGCTTTGTTCATGATGGAGGATAATGCCATTATATGAGTACCAAACTTTGGCAAAAGCAAAAATAAAATAATAATAATTTTAAACAGGTTTTAAAAAGCTAAAGAGGTAAAGCAACAATACCTTTTTGGATTCATGCAGATTAAAACCACAGCATTTGTTTTCTTCATTCACTGAGTAAACTCAATGAATTCAACAAAGCTTACTTCAGTGTAAGCGTGCATCTTAAAGGTACACATCACATTGGGCTAATCCTGAAGCCAGTCTGATTCATGTACAGTAGATTCAGTAAATATCTGAATTGAAGTAGGATTCCTCTGAAATGTACTAAATCCAAACTGGAGCACTTCTGAAGTTCTGTCGGTATTTTACTCATTCATAAGGATACCTAGACAGAGTCAGTGTGTCTGCAACAATTGATGCATGTCTCTGCACAAGTATGGGTGCGAGACAGATAAAGAATGTAATCTGTGAGAACTCTAGATTCTATACCCAGTGAATTATTCCAAAAGAACTCTTTTGGAATAATTCACTGAATAATTACAGTAGCTTAGAAAAGGGATGTTCAAGTAATAGATCATCAAATTGTTCTGGAGTTCAATGTACCTCATTTGTTCTCATTCTCAGGGCAGGAAGGGTAAGTTTTGATCAAGTCCATGGGAGCTAAAAGACTGAAAATCACAACAATCTTAATCCAACATTTGGCACATGGATAGACAATTCATGGCCCCAGGGATAATGGTAGCTTCCAAAACCTGTTTTTCTGGCCCTCTGATAGTGTCACTTCCCTGCTATTTTGAAGAGGAAAACAGATGAAAACTGAAGTTCAAACAGTTGACAAAGAAAGAAAAGCCCCCCAAATTCTCCTTTAAGCTCCAGCCCCATTCAGATGTGTGATGCAGATCGACCCACTTTGGGGTCCTCAGCATCCTTGAAAAGAATATCACTTGGCTGCCAAAAGTTTACCCACCACCCCTCATCTTGAAAAACAGAACGTGTTTTGTTAACATTTTTTCCATAGGAGGCAGTATTGTATTATTTTGAATTTGCAAGTGTGTTTTGCGTTTATATTAGCAAATTAGCATTTCACACTTGGCATGGACAGAGTTAATATAAATCCAAAGTTAGCACTGAGAAGAATGGTAGATAATCAGCAGTAACACCCAAGACAGCAGAGGTGACTTAAAGTTTAGCAAGCTTGAAAGAGAGTTTACTGTCTCCTAATGCTTTTGTGTTCCAACAAAACTGGCTCATGTAAAACCAACATTGGCCAGCAATAGTGGGAATACATTTCAGTCACCCTTTAGCAACACTTTTTATTTCCATCATACTTGACCACAGCAGGCTGCAACCCAGCAAAGAACATTCCTTTGAAAAAGCAAGCAGACAATTCAACAATTGTGGATTTACTGTGTGAAAATCAGCATTTTAAGGGCTTCTGAAAATGTTGCAATGAATGCTCTTTCCCCATTCTCTTTCACAGCTTGACTCTCATCTTGTAAAACTGTTAATGCTAAATAATGCAAAAGCTTTTCTATAGAACTTAAAATTAGGCTGTTTCAAGCACAGCTAGCTTGTTCATTTTCATCTGTATGTTGGTTGCCAAAGCCAAACATGAAATGAGTGCATTTTTTTTTTTCAAAGTTGGGAAGGGGGAAAAGTTAAGGACTGTCAAAGCTATCTTCTTCAGAGCAATTTAGAAATATTAAAAGTCATCAAAATGCTTTTGTGGATTTGTGGAACACCCTGTTGCACATTGTAGGGATATGCCTGGTAATTATTCAATGTCAGGGTACTCTCCTCCCTGCACCTCTCCCCATACAGGAGGTGAAATTAGTAATACGTGCAGAGAAAATGCTCAAAGAGGGCTGCATTCAGACACAAACACAACTGTCAATGATGTATCAGCTGCATGGGAGAAAACAGGGTTCCCTCATGGGATTAACAGTGGGCTGCCTCAGCAATGTCTCCTCTGCTTTGCGTGACAAAAAAAGACTACTTGGTGGGAGAGTAGAACGGTCTCCTCAGTGACAATCCTGTTCTTCCCACACAGCTTGAGGGAATTTTTTCCCCTATGGCCAGCTGATTTCTGGAGTATTATCTGTCTTTAGCCCCATGCTAAAGTTTGCATGAAGAGGAGGGTGTGCTAGAATATACAGTAAGCGGGGAATTCTAATGGTATATGTATATGTACACTATATGTATATGTGTGCGTGTGTGTGCATGTATATTATATACATACACAAACATCAAGAATGCTGTAATCCAATGTTTCCCTAAAAGTAGTGTGTGTGTGTTCCCCCGCCCCCCAAGTGGGCATTCTCCACTAAATGGCACCTACACAGTCAGCCTATCCAATCTGTCTCACTGGAGGTCTGTTTTTCCAGCACTACTCAGTCCTGGAAGTCCCAGTTTGGTGTAACAGTCAAGGCATCAGGCTAGATACCAGGAGACTGTGAGTTCTAGTCCTACCTTAGGCACAAAGCCAGCTGGGTGACCTTGGGCCGGTCACTTTCTCTTTCTCTCCCAGCCCTGGGAAGAAGAAGGCAAAGGCAAACTGCTTCCGAAAACTGCAGGGACTAGTCAAGGCGTCCAGATGGATTAAAAGGCACTATATATACACATATAGATATATAAACCTTAGTTAATTCCAGTTGATTTTAAGTTGCAATTCTTAAATCAGAAATATATAAGTCTTTGTCAGGGTATCTCCTCTATTTTCCATTTAAAAAAAACACACAACTCCAAAAACCTCATACTGCAAATTCCTTGGAATGATGACACTCAGGAAACAGGATCTTTACTGAAGGGACAAGAGCACACTTTTACTGTGTTCACTGTTATGATGTATTTGTGCCCTGTAAGCTCAACCCTACATTTACAATGACAGTGGAAGGTTGCTAGCCAGGGCTTGATTTTGTGACTTGAACAGAAGCTTATGCTTTTTCAATTTCCCATTGTGAGCTGTGCTTGTCTCTGTCTGAGGAATATGGAATCTATCACATAATGCACATGTCAAGGCCTGCCATAAGAATGATGGAGTTCAATAGTGTGTCTTCTGGCACAGCATCTTAATGGAGGTGAAGGTTTAACGTACTGAGAGAGACTTTTCTTTAGCTTTAGTAGCACAAGCAATGTATTTGTAAAACTCTTCCAACAATACTGGGAGCATTATGTATCCCCATCCCTAGGCCAAGATCCATAGAGGGATATGTGTCTCCAGGAGAGAGAACAAGGCAGAGAGCCAAAGGTCTGCTTGTTCTTTCTCTACAGTTCTTCCCACTGTGAAACAGGCTGCCTTCTGTGCAGTTTTAAAAGTGTGGTCTGTTCAGCTGTATAAAAAAGTTCAGGGACCACCGCAGCTGTATACACAGTTTGCTCCCATGCATACGTATATGTTTTAAGATAAACCACCCCATGGCCTAGGGGTTTGGGGGTTTTTTTTGGGGGGGGGGATAATTTTCTCACCTGCTAGTTAAATCCAAGCACCAGTTATCCCATGTTTCCATCTACAGCATCCTTGTATTTTTCAGAATAGTCTTCCGTTATTCATCATTAAAGTCAATGGCTAACAGATACCTAAGTCTTAAAAAACTGAGTGCATTAATTCCTTAGAGTAAAGGCATATAGAGTTTATTGCTACTTGACTGGAATAGTTAACCTTGGAATTACTTCTCCTGTTTTCTCCCTAACTCCACCCGATGGCTATTGTACCTCAGCAGAGTGAGAGCAGCTGCCACCTGTCTGATCTTGCTGTAAAAAAAATACCCCAACCACATTACCTTGTCATCCTGTCCAGACAACAGATATTCAACTGAACTCTCCATTAGTTTAACTCTTTAATCCAGGTTGCAGGGGTGACCAAGCTATGGGTTTTCAGATATTGTCCACTTTCAACTCCTACCAGCCACATTCCATGTGGCCAATGATGAAGGTGGTTGGTAGTTGCAGTGCAGCGACATTTGGAGGGCTCTGGTTTTCTATACCTGCATTATAGATTTAGATGTTGGGCAATTATTAAATGATTGTTCCAGGAAACTGTGGTTATAATAATATCATGTAAGGGGAAAGTAGAGAATTTCAGATAATGTCAGACAAAATATAAAAAGTATGAGTATTGTTCTGTACATATCGACAAGGTAAAAACCTACTGATATGTATATGTGTGGTGATCCAATCACTCTGCTCTGTGATATCTTTATTCCAATAAGATGGATGTAGTTGATTTCTTTTTGCACTGATACCACCTGGAACCTCCCAGATACAGTATGTCTTGTGAGAAGAGCTAATCAGACAAGAGGAAAACCAAATGTTTCAGTGTTCCTGTTTCCTTATATTTTCATATATGTCCATACAACTGCGTAAGGAACCTGTTTCCCTACAGAAGTTTTGGATGACACCTCCTGCACTCACTCATCATTGTTCATGCTTGTGGGCTGATGTGCACTGAAGACCAAAACCTCTGACTTGCAGGAAGTGGTAATGAATGTCTAGTCAAATGGCGAGACTCATGAAAGATTCACTGCCAAATAATAGTTATTGGCTCATGTGCCTACACAAATAATTGATATAGAATGGGGTCGAAACAGTGATAAGCATTAGGAGGAAATAGTAACATCAGATATGTAGGTCTACATATCTGAATATGGGAGAAGGTCCATCAGACATGACCTATGAGTACAATCGTGGAAAAGAAAGGGTATATTACTTATTTATGAGTAATTGAGATGCAGAGGGAGGGCTTAAGGCTGCATTTCTGCATCTAATTTGTTCTTGGCCACAATGTATTTAACATAGTAAAAACTTTTTGTTGAAGGGATTGGAGAACGAAGAACTGAAATAGGGAGAGACTGCCTATGTAAGTCTTCAGAAGGACACTATAATTAATTACCTCTCCTTTTTGCTCTATATCAAACATCACTGTTGTGCCAATTCTATTGCAAAACATAATTGGCACATGTTCCTTGTGTTTGTCAGAGTAGGGTAGGAGTCACATTATACTCAGAACTGAAATAATATACCTACAGCCTATTTCCGATCTTTGAGTAGATACTAATTGAATATAGTTTTAATGCTTATAAAACATTTCCTTACTAAATGCTCTAAATCATATTTATGGCATGGATTCATAACTATGATGTGTCATACATAAAGATTTACAAGATTAATAATAGTGGTTTGATTGACATGACATTTGTATAGAAGAAACATACTGAATAGTTCTAGAGTGTTTATTTTTACACTTTGTTCTTTATTAATAAATATTTGAATATATCTTCAACCTTCCTAGATTCTCTCCAGATATCTCATGGTTCTCTCTCTCTCTCTCTCTCTCTCTCTCTTTCATTCTCTCTCCTTCCCATTTTCACTGACTTGAACCTGCCTTTAAGCTAAGTATTCAGCACTCAGATACTTGTACCTTCTTAGATGAGATTAAACCAGGAGCTATTCATTTTTCCCCATTTTGGCCATTTGTATTAAGACATCTCAAGAGAAAGTGACTTGGCTTGAATCCTGTTGTCCAATGACCTTCCAATTTCATCAATGCTCTTTAAATGTTGGGTTTAGATTTGGTATCCCTGAACTTTTATGATTTTACTATTTCACTCTCTTAATATTTTTAAATAAATAATTAATCCGTTTGTATAACTATTACTTACTGTGGAATGGTAATGTTGAAGAAAGGATGAAAACAATACATAAAGAAACAGAAATCCTTACTGTTTTGCCATGAACATCCTAGAAAATGTATGAAGTTTGCAGTTTTATCCACAAATAAATACAATATCTACCTTTATTTCAGCTTTCTCTATCTGTAGATATGGGTGGAACACCCACCTACCTCATTAGAAATTATTCTATTCTTAATCAATTATTTTGACTGCCCTCAGATGATTCAAGACACTTCTCATGAACAGGGACCTCAAACATTTTTTAATCAACACAGTGGGAATTGTATTCCCAGGTCTTATTAACTTTGTTCATTTATAATGATGGACATTAGCAAGGTTGGACTGCATAGCATAGCATAATTACTGTTCATGTCTATTCTTCTCATCTACCGCCCCACCAGCCCAATCAGGCATCAGGATCAGTACCTTATCTTTGCTGCCTTCAGTTATTAAAAGAACTAGGCTGCTGTTACTCGCTGCAAGTTTATTTCTCCAATGGATTGCTATGCAGGTCTAGGAATGTTTGGGTCCCATTATTTGGACTGGTCTACTTTATGTTTTATGAAAGCTGAATCCAATCTGAAAACAATTTAGAAATATTCTCCAGAGAATTAAGGTTGGCTATGGTTGTAGTGGTGCTGAGAATGCTGAAAATGAGAGGCCAAGAAAGATGTCAGTTCTTGATGTAAGGAAAAGTTCTGCTTAATTGCATTTAAGAGAAGATTACAATGTTTACTGTTTCTTTGTGTGTGAAGGGGTGGGATTTGTCTCAAAGTAAGTGTACAGCTTAATTTCAGAAACCACTGTCAGTTCTGTCTCTTTTCTTCTTTTCTTCTTTATAGTGTTACTGAATGAACTAAATCTATCAACAAAGTGAGAGATCTGAAGCCAGAGCTCTTTGTGACAAGTACCCAAAAATAATGCTGTTATACAGATATTTATGGTGAGATAAAGATGATCTCAGCATCTGAATTCGATTTGCGTTACACATATTCAAAAGAATGGTGTGTTCTGAGAGCAGATTATACTCGCTCAATTAGAACTTTACATTTCCACACATATATTGGCTTGGTGAATGCTGTAATGTTATTTCTCAGATTTTCACGTTTGTGCTCCAAGTCTAGATGGGATTTCGCACTAATAATCTTTAAATTAGTCAGGCTCTCCTTTCCCAAATTTAATTAAAGCCAGCGTTGCAGCTCTCCTGAAGAAAAGCTGAGTTAGCATAATGGAAAGCAAAACAATTTTAAGAAAAGGCAGCACTAATCATGATTATTACAGCAAATCACAGTAAATACCATTGTTCAAGCCAAGAGACAAATTGATGGTAGTATGCATTCTCACTGAGAAAGGAGTAAGAACTTGTGATATAAGCATGCATTAGACCTTTTTTTCTAACTAAGGAGGCAGGAAATAATTCTAGAATTGTTCATGTCTTCAAAATGAAATTCTGAATGTTTTGGCCCAATCTGTATATTCCGAAAAAGTATATAGTATGTATTTCTGGAATTGCATATCTTTACAATGGAGAGGGAGGCCTCACATTGTTTTAATCTTAAATATTCATTAACTGATGTGTAAATGTATCTATATGCTGCCTTCAGCTCCTCAAAAGGAGCCTCCCTAGACATGTGGATGGCTTGAGAGATGCTTTATCAGAGAGGTCTATATTTGCCTGGTTTTCTACATACTGAGAATTTTCCATCAGGAAGCTTCAACATGAATAATTCTTGGGAAGAAAGAAAAAGCTGGACTTAAGTATTTAATGAAATAAATCTCCTACCAGCTCTCTAAACAGAATTTGTATCCCTCTTGATCTAGAGAATAGCCATAAAGGTATAAACCGAATGACTCCGCTCCTTGAAGGACCAGCAATCTGCATTAGGAGAACAGAATTTTATTTCTGCAAGTGCATTCTTATACTCATGTCTGTAATATGCCAATGTCATGTGGGTGCGAGTTTTACCAGGATGTATCTGTGTTTTTGTATTCCACTACACCAATTCCCCTCAGGATGTTGACTCACAGAATTTAATCATAAGCCTAAAGTAGATCTATTTTATGAGATAATATTTCTATTCTGGATGTTCTCCATAATGTTCCTACTACCTCTTGAGTAAGGCAAACAGAAATGTCCTGAAATCCAGAGTGCTTGTTAACTGCAGGCCACTGCATGTAGTTTCTTCTCATATCTGCAAGCAAAAGAGTTGCAACAAGATCAACAAAATGGAGGATTATAGTTTTTCTTCTCCACTGGAGACAAAAAACATAAGAAGAAGCAATTATGATCATACGAGAAAAGAGTAAGTAGCTCTTCCTTGCAGTCTCTGCTGAAGACTGTCCTCTACACATGTGGCTTGTTTGCTGTTGTTTAAAAAATGATATGGGTAAGAAACATCAGCAGTCTATAATGTGTGACTACCAATCCTTCATTAGTACCTTTCTCTGGGTCTTTTCCCTATTAACAAAGTTATTTCTATGGAGACAGTATGGAGTTTGGTTAGAGTACTGGACAAGGATAGGAGACACCAATTCACACGCAGATATGAAACTCCCTGGGTCACTTTCAGCCAGTCACTGTGCCTGAGGCAATTTATCAGATGGAGTTATTGTAAACTAAATGCAGTGGTAGAGTAGGAACCATGCATGATATCTTGAACTCCTGGAGAGAGATTTAAAGGAAATCAATTTAAAAATGTAAGTATGAAATAAACAAAAGTCTATGTATGACTTACTTTGGAGTCGACTTTATTACATGCAAATGGATTCACTTCTGCACAACAGTTCGTAGGTCAGCTAAATTCAGTCCAGCCTTCTCTCCCTGAAACAAGAAGTGCTCTCTCAAAGATGACAATTTTTACTCACCTTTCAGATATAGCCACACTGGGTAGAATGCTGTCCACGTATTTCTATTGTGTGCTGAACCTCACCTGCTTATCCATATGCACAGTTTTGTAAAAACAAAGGCGAAGCAGTTTTAGCAGGCATGCAAAATACTATAAACCATCTCTATCTGCTATAGTCTCACCATCAGTTTCAACTGTTTCTTGGTGGTTTGAAAGTATCTGACTTCTTATGACAGGGCTGTTGTTCAAAAAGATCTAGGGGCTTCAGTCTTTCTTTCAGTCTTACAAAGAGCCAGATTTCTTTCCTGGCATCCTGGACTATTACTTCAGCCTGCCCTATCTATCCCATCCATTCCAACATTGATTTTTTGACTGGGATGCCCTTTAGCAGCTGCCAGCCATCCATTCAAACAACAACATGGGGCCATATTGAAGAGCTTTTTTGCAGTGATTCCTCTGAGGATGCTCGCTGTCATCTCTTCACAGATGTTTTCACCATATATCTGTGTCTCAAACGGTATCTTAATTCCCTGTGCAGAAACTCCTCGCAATTAATGGTGCTTTTGGAACAAATTTCCGTGACTGCAGTGGAAATCAGATCCTATCCACTTTCCACATACTTGCAGTTACTTGGGAGGAGAGGTCACCCTCCCTAACATGAAATTGTCCTCTTGCAGGTTTTCAAAATATGCTTTTAGATAATGGACTCAGTATCACCAGAGAAAGCAGATTTTGCTTTCATTTATCTGAAGCCAACAGTTTTAGCTTGTTGTTGTACAACTAAACATGTCTAAAAAGGCATTTGGTCTTGGATGAGATTACCAAAGATTGTTTCTGAAAATTAATATTTAATGCTTAAAATATCTATAAGCAGTTACAGAGGGGCAAAGAACATTTTGACCAATAACTGGAATTGTCATTCACACAAGAACATTTAGTAAGTTTATCCAATTGCTTATCACAGTAGTGCTTGATCAGTAAAGCCAGCAAGCAAATGTATTATATGGTTACATAAAGCTGCTCACTTGAAGGACTAAATGTATATTTTAACAATAGAAAGGCTTCCTCTTGCATTGTTCCAAGCTAGTATTAAACTCCCAGGGAAAGTTACAGGATTATTATTTCCATCACCAACTACACTGAGAATGATGGATATCTACCTATCCATCCTGCCCATTTAAATAATACTCTGGGCAGCTAACCAAAATATTGAATATCAATAATAACTTAAACTCAATCAACAATAAAATATGAAATTAAAATGAACTGTGGAAGGATTAAACTAGCACAATGAAAATTAAACTGAAGATTAAAAGCAGCAGCGTTCACCAGATCTCATGCCCCAAATAGCGTACTGTACTTTTGATTGCTTTCTGAAAAGACAGCAACTTTACAGATCATCTGGTTTTCAGGAGAGTCCAAACTGATGGGGCCACCACTGAGAGACTTGCCTCCAGGCTCCTATTCTGGAAAAGGAACCTGAAGCATTCCCTCTTGGGCTGCTGAAACAAGATGAATAGATTCTATTCGGGGGAGGCCATCCTGTAGACACCCTGAATCCAAGTCATGCAGGGCTTCATTAGAACATTTTTCATTAAAAAAAAAAAAAGAATAATTGTAATCTTGAGAAGTACTTAAGGTTCATACTCCAAAACATTTCTCTTCCCTCCCTTCCTCTCCTCCCCTCCCTTCCTCTCTTCTTCTTCTTGGAAGTTTGAGGGCCATTTGAAGAAGCTTCAGAAACTTAATGCACATATGTTGTTATGTAACCTTTGGAACTGTCTGGACTTATTATTTTATTTCCAAAGGTAGCCCATTTTTTTTAGTGCCAAACTGAATCTATTAACTGCTAAATGTCACTTTGTTTAGCACAACACATTGCTTGTAACAAGTCAGCTTTGACCATCTAATCAAAGGGGCCTAATGAAATATGTCATTTAGCCATCAAATGGGTTTGTTTGTTTATTTGTCACATTTATAAACCCACCCAACTCAAAATGACTCTGAGTGGCATACAAGTTAAAAACAAACCTGATACAATAAAGCAGATAAAAGATGGCAATAATCAGGAGGGCAGACCTATCTAACACATTAATACAACTTCACTCAGGGGCACATACTCTACCTAAACTAGGGCTTGGGGGGAAAAATCAGGGTTTAAAGGTTCATTTAAAGGACAGGAGGGTCAGGACAAATCACACCTCCAAGGGGCTGCTATTCCAGAGGGCAGGTGCTGTGAAAGGGAAGGTGAGCCTTCTGGGTGCCCTCAGATGACCCTGCTTTGCAGATGAAACTTAAAACATGCCCACTCTCTCAGATCTTGCCAGGTGGGCAGAGACAGTAGGAGGCAGTGCTTTAGATAGCCAAGCCCTGTGCCATGAAGGGCTTTGTAGGTAGCAACCAGGATCTTGAATTGTACCCAGAAGCTTCCTGGCAAGCAGTGCAGCTCATGCAGCTGATGTCAAGTCCTTTGAGGGTGGCAAATTCAGGAAACAAGAGCCACCTGGATTTCTGGAACCATCTTTACTGCTAGGAGGTTAATATAACAGAATCTTGAAAGCCTGCCAAAGCAATTCTCCAGATCAACTTATACCTAGCGTAATTAAGGTGGAGTCATTCTGAGTCTCTAACATTTTCCTCCCACCCTCTGGTTTAAGGAATCTTTTTTGTAACAGTCCTTCACCCTCCTATAATGGTCCTGCTCCATCCCCCATATTCTTAGAGTCTGTTAGATATTCAATTGCAGCATTACATGGCATACTGAGCTGCACCCATAACTTCCTGTGCCCCCACCTTCTAGACCACCTGCAGAAATGGAGCAGGAGGTATAAAGCCCCACTTTTGAAAACAGAAGTGAAATAACAAAAGAGGCAGGTGAGGCTGATCAACAGCCTGAATAGTAAAGTGAAACATTTCCTTTCGACTGGAATGCATACCTGCACAAGAGCTCCATTTGCTTTCCTGCTGCTCCCTTCCCCTAAAGGTACACCTGGCAGATGAGAGGTCCCCCCCCTGACCAGTGATTAAACAGCTTTCCAAAAGAGGTTTATTTAGCCCTTCTTTAACTACTTTCTGGCATAGTGAAAATGGTTTTATTCCATTGAGTAGGTTTTACTTGGGCCTCTATGTGTGAAACTTTGACAGCTATGATTTGTGGCACACAATAGCTTGAAGATTTTTGTTCATTTTGAATGTCACTATTTATTGAAGGCCCCCTTGCATGTTTTTTATCAAAAGGAGGGAAAGTGGGAGATATACAGTTGTGCACTGTGGGTGAGGGAGTATGTGTGTGTGTGTATATAACAGGACAATTAAAAGAATCATGCCTCTGATGCCACAACTAAAACTAAAATGTGTTTTGTGTCTCTATGTGTATACATGTAAGGGAGGGAGGGAGGGAGGAGTTGAGGACATAATGCAATTCCAGACTTGGATCCCCCAACCCCTCTTGCATAAAATCCTATATTACCATTGCAGATGAATTCCTGCAAAATGAGATAGGAAAACTATGTATTCAAAATAGAATATCCATAGAACCTGAACTAAAAATTGAAAACCTATCTAGAATAACATATAGGACTGCAAATCTCAACATTTACTACTATTTTTTTTTTTAAATCCAATTATTCTTTACAGAAAGAGGAAAAAAAAATATTTTTGAAATGCTATTTCACAACTAATCATCCATCATCTTGAGTCCTCCTACTTCCAAAAGTAACATGTTTTGTCCATTTATTGCTATTTTGTTTACAATACTGTCCTCTAGGCAGTTACCTATCCATGAGATGAGTGTTCTCTTAATGCACAGCTACAAAACTTGTGATGGATTTGCCAGAAGTTTTGTCAAATTCCAAATAGCTAGGCTCTACCTGGATTATCTCCATACCCTCAGTTAACATCCTACTACTTCCTCCCTCCCCAGGCATGCATGGCAGGCAGCAAATGAGCCAGTGGGGTGGGGCGGCCATGCCTGCCTGCTGCTGCTAGATTCATTGGTAGTATCCTGACTCCAGTTCCAGGCAATAACAGGAAACCCAAAACAGGGCACCACACTTCCCAGTCCTCTTCAGGGTCACTCCTCAGTCCTAACACTCAGAAGAGAGGGTTACAGCCTGGGCAGTAGGGCAGTGGTGGCACAACCTGGCATCAGCCAGAAACGTGACCACAAGGTTGTGGGCTGTAGCAGGCCCTGGACAGACAGACAGACAGTCTGGCAAGCAGGCAGGGTAGCATATTTCCTCAACACAGCTTGGCATTGTCTGGCAAAGCAGAGTGCTTTTCTCTCCTTCTTCTTGGTCTTGGTAACACCCTGCCCTGTTCTTCCTCCACTGCCTGCCTGGCCTCATGTATTCAAATGGTGTCAGGAGGGAAGGAGGAGTGTGTGCAGCTGCTGGCTCAGCCAAGAGAAGATCAGGGGCAATGACCAGCAACCATTGTGGTAGGCAGAGCATAGTGAAAGATGTGGGGGAATGGCAAGGCCCCCAATTTGAGGGAGCACTACAGCTGCATTTCCTGTGACTTCATAACATGAACATGGATGACCTCTGCCAGTAAAAGGGCCATGGCCTGGTAAAGAATTAATTTTGAGCCAAAAAATTAGGGCTTTCTCTGCTGTGACTTCTCCTAAGGTACCTTGTTCCCCTTTTAAAAAAATATAGTGTAACCATCCTAATGGGGGTTTAAGATCTTAATGAGGGTTTAAGTTCTTCCTAAGATAGAAACCTCAGTGTTGTACCTTTACCCCTGGGCTGGCTACCTTTTCCCAGGCCAAAGGCCTCACTTAACCTTTTATGCTGGGAGTGGGGGGAGGGGTGATACTACAATCACAAATGTAGTAGGTAGGACCAGAACAGAAACTAAATTTGATCTGATTTGATTTCATTTTTGTTGAAATTAATACAGTTGATAGCAATAATCTCTATCTATCTATTTAAGGTTTTTTTCCCTACTTTCAGGCCAAAAATTACAACCTGGCAACTATTTGTGGAGGTCTCTGATAGCTATGCATGGCTATGGGGCCTCAAGAAGTTCAATCTCCCTTTGCCTTGTTTTTGAGAAAGCAATCCTATGTTCAGGATCACCTCTATCAAGGACTCTGCTGGGTCAGATTGGAAAAGCCAACAAGAGAAGCACATAGAAGGTATATAGGCAAAGTCTGAATGACCCAAATGCTGCATGTCACCCATTTTTAATTTAATAAAGTTTTTGGGAAAACTGGGGTCTCCAAAACCAGAAGAAAAGAACCTAAACTGGTTATTGGCTAAAAATAATGTGCAGCTGTATTGTTGCCACTTCAGAGATAGCTAGGACTCAGGTGAAAAGACCACAACATTTTCTTAAGAGTTTCTGGTTTGCAAGTTATTTTTGTCTCTTCTTGCCTGTGTAACAGTTGGAATGTTAATTTAATTTTACAGAATATCATTTATGTAAATGTAATTAGAAGGGAAACAAGATCTGGAGATGCAGAGCACCAAAGAAAATTTATTACTCTAAGGGGTATTGCTCTAATCATTCAGCTGCAATATTGAGTTTCCCCAGATTTAATCTAAAAGCAATAAATTACAAAAGGCTAATGTCCTACTCAACAAAAAGCTGTCATGAACCCAAGTTTCAGGGATAAAAAAAATCAACTTCATTTCAGCAACAGGCTCCTTGAGTCTTCACTTTTCTTTTTATGATTCAAGTCAAGTCAAACTAAAATGAATATAAATGTGAAACTTCCAAGACTTTTCGTGAATATGTATGGATGGCTCTGATGACAATCATACTAATCTACAATCCAGAATGTGAGTCTCTTATCTGAAGCAACAGAAGGCTGTTTCTTCAACGTCTAGTCATTCCAGGATCTACAAAGATATTTAAGGCTCTGATTTATACTAGAATCTATATGAAAGATTGCAAGTGATGATCAATGTGCTGGTGATACATGGGAAGAAGGTATGCATACCTTCTCTTTGGTACTGACAAAAAGTAGTACTTTTTGTTCCATCATACATAATAAGACTTTTTAAAAATCAGTGGAAGTCTTAAAGAGTGCACACAGATTAGCAGGGTTTGTATAAATGTATCAGCAAAATAAAATAAAAAAGGAAAAGGAAAAGGAAAAGGAAAGGAAAGGAAAGGAAAAAGAAAAAGAAAAAAATGGAATCCTTACAATCAACAAACAGAGAAGGGAACTTTTGACCAGACTTAGAAAGTGACTTTGTACCCATTCTCATTTTATTCACATGAAGTAACCAAAAAGAAGCATAATCACCACTTGGATTTATACTTATTTATATTTGTATTTTTAATGTTAGCTTTATTGTAAACTGCCTAGGGTCCCTTTTTTCAAGGGAAATGGGCAGTGATAAATTTTGATAAATAAATAAATAAATAAGAGAGGTCTTGGTTTTCTACTGCATTTTAAGGGGAACTACTAAAGGAGTATGCTTGGCTCCAAGAATCCTAATATCAACAATGCTTCAGAAAAACCAGGAATGATCCTTTTCCTAAATAGATGGTAAGCATCAATCCAGTTGTGTTTTCTAAGCAAAGTGGATCTATTCTTGTGCATAACATGCTTGACTTGAGCACCTTTCTGTTTTCATCCATTAGTAAGTGTTTTATTTCTACAATTAGCATCTCCATGCAACCATACCCTTTGGGGAGAGGGGGAAAAGAATACACAAGTACTTATTGTCTCTCCTCTTCATTTCTGACACCTGTTTTTGTTGCTGAAAGACTACCATGGGGGGCAGGATCTATTAGCAGAGGCTCATTCCATGATTGATAACTTGATAGCAATCACTCATTCTGCCTAGAAAGTTGTCCCTGTTATGATCAGTCCAGCATAGCTGTCCCATATATTCTACATCCAGCATCTACTGAAGCATAATAAATCTATTGATGGGTAAGCTAAACCATTGGTATATCATCTAACATAACCATATGGCAACATATATTACAAACATGCAGTATCTGGATTCATTATTACCTACTCTAAAACTATACTGAAAGAATATCTAACCCTCTGGACACTTCCAGCATACTGCCAAACATTTTACAGGTTGTACATTCATAATAGAGGGAAAGATCCAAATAAACAAGCTCTAAAGAAATCCATTTCATTCCAGGCTTTGTTGAATGTTTCCCAATTACAAATCCATTCTTTCCAGATGTTTTAAAAGGAATTTCTTTATATTATTTTATAATATAAAATATTATACTTATTTATATTATATTCTTATCGTAAACCGCCCAGAGTCCCTCCTCGGGAGGAGATGGGTGGTGATAAATTTGATTAATAAATAAATAAAAATATTCAGTCTTACCTAGCTACTGTGGTTCAAAAGAAACCAATGGTATTGTGGGAGTTGAAGTCTAGCACATCTTGTTTAAAATTATTGTTAGAAATGGTAATTTCAGCCCCAAAAATGGTAATTTCAGCCCAAAGTGAACAAGGTTCAGGTTAATGACAGGAGAAAAGTTTTTGACCAAGAAATCCTTCTGATGAGTGTAGATAGTACACTCAGGTGGATAAAGGCTTTTGGAGCAAGAACTAAGGAAACTTTGTTCTATGTTATACTGTGCCATTGATCTAGAGATATGTATTCTTCCCCAAGCTGAAGTAATTGTGGCTAATTACTTCAAAGGAGGATACCTTAGTTAGATAGGCTATTATTCCATTCAAAATAATGTTCCTGACTGATTATCATCTGTCTGTAAGGAGATGCCTTAATATCCATTTTGTTTAGGATGGTGGGTTAAGAGATTTATCGGTGGAATGAATGAATGAATGAATGAATGAATGAATGAATGAATGAATGAATATATATATATATATATATATATATATATATATATATATATATATTCACACACACGCACACGCACACATACATTGTTCTCTTGTCTTGACCATGTATGGCTTGTTCCAGTAGCCCACTTATCATCAGATTGTCCTGGTTCCCCAACATCTGATGTGGACCGTGTTAATCTGGGCAATGTCCGAGCCATCATGACTCTCTTAGTTCGTGTCACTCTCATATTTCTGAGGTAAGCAGGTGAAGCGTTAGGGGGTCTTTGCCCAAGGACCCCTACTGGTAAGGTAGGTACAGCTGGGATTTGAACCCCAGTCTCCTCTCCAAAGCGTTCTAACCACTACACTATCCAACCACTCCTAGAGACTGTATACCGCAGAAAGAGGGAGGGCGGGGTGTGGTGAGCATCCAAGCCACTGTCCTGGATGAAACCCAGAGCATCCAGGAGTACATCAGTAAGATGGCCCCTAAAGATGAGCTGTTGAGAGAATGCCTGAGGCAGCAGCAGACATGGAAGGAAGATCCAGCAGAGGAAGTGCCATGGCAAGACAAGACCCTGCATGGGATGTACCATCGATAGATAGCTGAGTGGCTGACATTGGGAAATCCTACCAGTGGCTGGAAAGGGCTGGACTAAAAGACAGCACTGAGGAACTGATCATAGTGGCAGAAGAACAGGCACTAAGCACCAGATCCATAGGAGCAGGGGTCTACCACACAAGACAGGACCCAAGGTGCAAACTGTGCAGAGAGGCCTCAGAGACAGTCCAACACATAGTGGCAGGGTGTAAGTTTCAGGCAGGAACAGCATACACTGAACGGCACAACCAAGTAGCTGGCATTGTGTACAGGAACATCTGCACAGTGTATGGGCTAGGCCCTCCTAAGTCCAGATGGGAGATTTCACAGAAGGTCATGGAGAATGACAGGGCTAAGATCCTGTGGGGCTTCCAGATCCAGACAGACAGGCAGGTACTGGCCAATCAACCGGACATTGTGGTAATAGACAAGGACCAGAAGACAGCGGTGGTAATAGATGTAGCAGTGCCAAGTGACAGCAACATCAGGAAGAAGGAGTATGAGAAGCTGGAAAAGTACCAGGGCCCGAAGGAGGAACTAGAGAGGATGTGGGAAGTGAAGGCCAAAGTGGCCCCAGTGGAGGTAGGGGCACTTGCGGCTGTGATCCCCAAACTGGGAGAGTGGCTCCAACAGATCCCAGGAACAACATCAGAGCTCTCTGTCCAAAAGAGTGCAGTGCTAGGAACAGCTAAGATACAGCACAGAACCCTCAAACTCCCAGGCCTCTGGTAGAGGACCCGACGTTGAGGAAGACACATACCACCCATATGGGTGAGAAAGGGTTTTTTTTCTGTATATAAAGGTGAAAGGTTCCCTGTGCAAGCACCGAGTCATGTCTGACCCTTTGGGGGGATGCCGCTTTCGCAACGTTTTCTTGGCAGACTATAGCAGGGTGGTTTGCCATTGCCTTTCCCAGTTGTCACCTTCCCCACCAAGCTGGGTACTCATTTTACTGACCTCAGAAGGATGGAAGGCTGAGTTGACCTGAGCCGGCTACCGTCGAGTCGTTTAGAACTCATGGTGACCCTTTGAACAAAATGCTGTTTGGTCTTACACTATATGCCTGACTGTTCCAATGTTTTCATCCATCATTGCTGTAATTGTATCAATCCATCACATTGAAGGTATTCTTCTTTTCTGCTGGCCCTCAACTTTACCAAACTTGATGTCCTTTTCAAGCGATTGGTCTTTCCTGACGATGTGCCCAAAGTATGAGAGTCTAAGCCCAGTTATCTTCGCCTCTAGGGAACATTCTGGTTGTATTTCTTCTAAAACTGATTTGTTTGTTCTTCTGGAAGTCCATGGTATTTTCAATTATCTTCACCAACATCACACTTCAAATGCATCAATTCTTCTATCTTCCTTTTTTAATGTCCAACTTTCACAGGCATATGCGGCAATTGAGAAGACCATGGCATGAGTCAGACACACCTTTGTTTTTAAACTGATGTCTTTTCTTCCGAAAACTTTAGATAGGTCTTTGATGGCAGATTTTCCCAGAGTGATACATCGTTTGATTTCTTCATTACTATTTCCCTTGGCATTGATCATTAATCTGAGTACAATGAAATTGTTGACTTCAATTTCTTCTCCATTTATTGTGACATTGTTTATTGGTCCATTTGTGAGTATCTTCATCTTCTTCACATTCAGGTGTAGTCCGCATTGCTAACTACAAACTTCGATCTTCATCATGTGGACCATAACAAGTTATGACTAATATTACAAAGAATGGGAATTCCAGAGCACTTAATTGTACTCATGCAGAACCTGTACACGGATCAAGAGGCAGTCATTAGAATAGAAAATGGTGATACCAAGTGGTTCAAAATTGGAAAAGGCATGCGGCAAGGTTGTATACTTTCACCCTACTTATTCAACGTGTACACTGAACAAATAATTCGAGAAGCAGGAATGTATGAAGAAGAACGGGATATCAGAATTGGTGGAAGACTTATTAACAACCTACAATATGCAGATGACACAACTTTGCTTGCTGGAAATGAAGAAGACTTGAAGTACTTGCTGATGAAGATTATATATTTATATATATATATATATATATATATATACGCACACACACATACACACACACACACATGTATGCATACACACACACACACACTGTATGTATGTATGCGTGTGGGAGGGTGGGGGTATGGGGGGTGTTTGTATGTATTTATGTATATATATTTCAAATTAGATTAAGTAAATGTGATTAACATGAATATTCCTTATGCACTTAATTATTATTTTTCTATCACTTTAGACATTTGAATGTGACAGCAACAGCTGAACTTTGGGAGCTGCAGCCAAGGCATTTAGGAGCCATATGTGGCTCAGGGGTCTTAGACTTTGTGCCTTGGTCTAATGTCTCTATCTATGACTTCATTTTACTTTTTAAATAAAGTGCTTCATAGGCTTCCTTTCTTGTACTGCATATCATATCATAGAATCCAAGATTTTGTTAGTGTGCAGTAGTTCCTGATACATGAAATGATTCTTTGTTTAACAGTGATAAACACTCAGTTTACTATATAATGCATATTTGAAAATATTTAATATAAAAAACACAATCAACAAAAAAAAGTCCTACTTCCTAAACCATGCTGACCATCAACTGATCATCCAATAAAATAAAAGCTGACATGTTTCATATACTACAATTATACTTGTTTACTACAAGTTGTTCTAATTATAATTAATTGCAGAAGACATTATAAACTAGTAATTAATTAACCTGATGCCAAATGGAAATATTGGGAGTATTGCTATGATAGCTGACATGAATACATACAAAAGGAGCATGTCAGAGGTGTGTAGTATGAACTGACTGTGTACTCAAAATATCCCCACACTTTTTTAAAAAAAATCTTCCTATTTATTTATTTAATTAATTAATTTTTATCCCACTGAAAAACTGGGCTCAGTTCTTTGATAGATGTTTTATTGTTGTACAGAGAAATAACAAAATCTCAAAATTTAGGAGATTCCAGATGGAAGACTCTTAAGTGATAAAAACCCCTTCCTTCCTTCCTTCCTTCCTTCCTTCCTTCCTTCCTTCCTTCCTTCCTTCCTTCCTTCCTTCCTTCCTTCCTTCCTTCCTTCCCATTGCAAGCCAGAAGCAGAATCGAAACTAACCATTTTGGCAGTATTGCAACCGAAACTCTCCCCACGACCCGAGTTTGATCCCAGCGGAAGCTGCATTCTCTCTCGGGTAGCCGGCTCAGGTCGACTCAGCCATCCATCCTTCCGAGGTCGGTAAAATGAGCACCCAGCTTGCTGGGGAAGGCGACGACTGGGGAAGGCAATGGCAAACCACCCCGCTATAGTCTGCCAAGAAAACGTCACGAAAGCGGCATCCCCCCAGAGGGTCAGACATGACTCGGTGCTTGCACAGGGGACCTTTCACCTTTCACATCACATACATGTTGCTAAACTTCATCTACACAGTAGGTAGATTATAAGCAAGTAGGTAGTGGTCTCCTCTTCTTTCATTATGTACACACCCCTGTTCTGACAACTGGAAGCAGTTTATACTGCATTGAGTTGGCTAGTCAATGTTTTGGTCTTTCTTTTTCATCCTCTCTTCTCCTGAATTGTTGAAGGTTTTTCTTGCTTACTCAGCACCAGATTGTTCAAAGCCTTAGATAGCATTCATTCTTTTTACTTGAATGCTCTAGCAAAAAAAACTCCTCACCATTTTTAATGGCTAGTTGCACTATTCCAACAACTCTACTATGCTAAATTTGTTTTAACTATTTTTAAAGATCTGTGTTAAAGGGCAAATGGCCTGCAAGTATACTTACTTAAGAGTAGATATGCCTACACATTCAGATATAAATTTTATTTCACAAGTAGATCCTCTTAGAAAATGTCAGTTTAATATTCCTTGCTGGTCAGTTTTAAAAAGGGAATAGAACATTTGCCAGCTTGATTTTCTCTCTTTTTAGTTTGCTCTGAAAGTCCTATTTTTGGTCATTGTCCCCCAGACTCAGGACTCAGGACAGTTCCCTTTGTAAATACAACACATAAACAAAAATCATCCATTAAACTATAACTTAGCTAACAGCATCTTAGTAATCAGTGTAGAATAGTACAATGTGGCCACATTTTTGCAGGGGGGACAAAGTACATTATTTTATCTTATTTTATCGTATTTATTGTATTTTGGGTGATGATAGGCCATCATTTCCATCTTTTCCCACTTTTTCCCTCTTGGGATACACACAGTACAGGTGGAGGAAGAGATCAAGTTACAGAAGAGCCAATGAAGGCAGGAGGTGGTAACTGATGACTTACAGTTGTGTGCTGCCCCTGAACCTCTTGTTGGTAAATATAAAGGTCCCCCAACACAGCACTGCCAAATTTTAGTGCCAAAGCATCAAATTACCGTGCTGTGATTTCCCACTGATTTTCTTTGCAAAATGAAAGAAAATAAATAGGTCATTCCTCTGACAGATTTAAGATATCTAGAAATTAAAGTCATATATCTTCAAATACCAAAATATAAAAAGAACCAAAAATTTCAGGTCTACCCCCTTTAACAATGTTACCACATCAAATCTGAAACACACTGAAGGCTGTGAAAACCTGTTTTTCCCATAGGCATCAGGGCCAAGTCCTTAGCAGAGCCCAATATTGTTGAATTTGTAATGAAGGATTAGGTCTGAGGTCCCCTGGTTTTTGTTTGTTGTATTTGTATTTATTCTGGTTTTGTTGTTTGTATTATGAGCCACCCAGAGTTATTTGCTTAAGATGAGCAGCAATAACAATTTTCCAAATAAATAAATAAAGTTCTATACAGATTGTCCCTGGCCACCAAATAAACCATATTTTACAAAGAGCTTTTTACAACCAGGAAAAAGCTCCCCCTCACTTAAGGAATACCCACTACTTCAGAGAGAGTACTGTGTAGTCAAGGAAGCATTAACTTATGGTCAAATGGCAGTGAGTCACAAATACATGAAGCTGTTCTGTCTGGATTTAAGATGATCTACACCCTGATGTCCTAAGATCTGACACCAGGATCAGAATTCTATGCCTGTCATGTGCTTGAAATGTGTGTTGCTCTTGCTTCCCTTCCAATTACATATAGACAACACATTTTGTGCCAGATCTGTAAGATATTTCTGCAAAATACATGAAGCTCCAAGAGGTTCATCAGGCTTCCTTGAGATGGAAAGGAAATGGATATGAATTCTCCTGTATGGCTACTTCTGAGTGGATTATCTCACAAATCTATAATAGTCGAACTTTTGTCCCATTCCTGTAATAAAACAAACAGGGTAGCCTTCTTTTTTCTGTGTACTGAGTTTCTGTTGGTGTTTTTCAAGGGAATAGTAAATGTTCAAGATGCTCAGTATGATGATGCTTAGAAATCTATTTTCTCTGTGATAAAGCTTTCATTAAATAGGGTTGTGTCAACATTTTTTGCAAACAAGCGATGATTCACTCCAGACAGTACCGCATGAGTTCTCAATGGCTTATGCTGAAGACGTGCAGGAATCAAACTCAGAGGTAGTTTTTCTTAAAATAATCACATGAGCAGAGAGAGAGAGCACTATTTAATACACTATAAAGATAAGAAACTTTAAAACTTGTGTTTCATTTTTTTCCTCTTGCTCAAAAGATTATTAAAGAATAAGGAAGTTTCCATTTCTGTAAAAATTCTGTAAAAATCTGTAAAATTTTGGCAAGTTCAGACTGAACAAGACTTTTCTAAATTCAGTAAAAACTCACAGTTCACTGCCTATATGGACAAATCTCTCAGTTTTATCTTCATTCATAATTCATTATCATGACATGTTCTTTCATCTTGTGATCCTTCTTGCATTCTAGATAAAATGTCCCATTGAACTCAATGAACAATTTCTACAGGAAGGACAGCACTCAAAAATTATCATAACTTCTTATTAGCAGAATGCATAAGTACTGTCAAATAATAAGAGACATAAAATAAAGATAGGGAGACAAAATTGGAAGATGCATTGGAAATGAACACATTCAACTTCCCCTATTTGGTAAGCTTCAAAAAATTCTTATTGGTCTCCAGTTACCTGGACCGTGGGCTATATTTAAGACTAACAAGTTCAGGTTTTCTAGGATCATAATCCAAAATAAAAAGGCAACACAGAGATTGTTATCACACATCACAGCTAGTCACATGTTTGTAAGCAAACATGATAGATAGATAGATAGATAGATAGATAGATAGATAGATAGATAGATGATAGATAGATAGATAGATAGATAGATAGATAGATAGATAGATAGATAGAGATAGATGATAGAGATAGATGATAGAGATGGATAGATAGAGAGATACACACACATACTTACCTGTAATATGTAGCATATACATACATGCATACAAAGTCACAGTGGCCTGCATTTAGTCATATTACATTAAGCCATGCAGCATGTTTCACCACAACACTGGGTTCACACAATATACCAAGTTGCGTAAACTGTGGCAAGAACTTTATAGAACTGGCATCAAGAGAGTTACTCCATAAAAGTTGTTTAAGGTTAGGTATTAGGGATAAACCTAATATGCTACTGAATATAGAGACTGCCAAATGGCTGTCCCTGCCCTTAGCTCAGTCTAGATGTTACTGTGTTGAGGGCAGGGCTACTAGATCTGGGCAGCAGATGTTTAGGTGACTACTAGACAGTAACTTAGCCCAGACCTGGTAGCCAAGTTGAGTGGAGTGTGTCTGAAATACAAGCAGGATCACTGAGACAGTCTCTGCGTGCCCCTCCCATTCCCCACTTAAGTTCCTCACCCAGTTTTTTCGAGCATCTTTTCACTTTTATAGGAGCCCTAGGTGGTTTACTTTGTTCACTGCAATTATAAATCCGTATGATTTCACAGGGGATGGCTTCACATCCATCTGCCCAAGTCTTCTGGTGTTATAATTGACTGAGGAATCATCACAGAAAATCCCATTAGCTATCATTCCATCACAGGGTACAGCCACTTGGCTGGAAAACAAACACTCACCTGAAATGAAAGGAAAACAATGAAAGTTGAATTTGAACTCTCAGAAGGCATCATGGTGTTTCCTGACAATTTTCATGCTGAGTTTCAAATATTAAAATCCTCCCAGTTGTTAAATAAAGGATGATGAGAAAAGTATGCATTTTAATTTCCATTGGGAGCATGTGTTATGTGAGACAATTGTGTTATTACTTTTGTTTTGAAATACACATGGAAACCTGTAATGTGCGTGAGATAGGCAGTGGAGAACTAGTAAGCTGGAACAATGAAATAGGCCTTTGAGAACAGTGTTGTTTGGGGCTTCAGATAATTTATGCAATAGACAAAGCTTTTATTAAGTGAAATTCACTACAGTATATGAAGTGGCACTAAAAAAGTGTCAGCAATCTTGATTCTGTGGTGAAAAATTGAGCAGGGAAGTGTAGTTCAAGAGCCATATTCAGCCTATCTAGAGTTTCATTCCAAAAGTGTGTGGGAACGGGACACTTTGGAAGGAGGTTCAGGAATCTTAAGGAGTGACAGTGATGACTTAAACATGTTTGCCCCTTAAAACTTCCACCACACCACACCACAAGGGTTGCCCCTACCCACTCTGGGGATTCTGAGGGACACTAAAGGGATACCACTGGGCTGCACCACACTTTTCTTCACCCTGCCCTAGAGTAAGCTGCCCTCACCAATTAGAGGCTAGGGTCAGCCCAAGAGATTTGCTGCCTGAGGTGAAAGACAAGATGACATACCCCATTCCTCCTTAGTCTGTGTGCTAAATGTGAGAGGCTTTGTTTGGAAGTTTGGATGCAGGAAACATATAGCTAACCAAAGTCTGTCTTCACGGCCACTCCCCAAACCTCAGATTCACTGTGTGAGGAAGCTACTCCATCTTACAATGATATAGCCAGTGATACTTATGCCTTCCAGGCTGACATGAGAATGCTGGGGGTTGTAGTCCCAACAGAAATGGCTGGAACAAAGTTGGATAGAGTTGTGTTAGAGTGTTGAGTTCCAAATTGTGCAACAGTGAACAATTCATGACCCACTGTCAGCCCAACTAGTGGACTAGGCCAAGAAATCAACTCTAGAGGAAGGTTAAAACTACTTTCATTGAGATTGGCTCTTGTACTTCAGTGAATTTATACTTCAGTGAATTAGGGAGGCTTCTGCCTGAGCTGCTTCCAAATGTCATTTTGTTGTTCTGAACTTAAAAAATGTTTCAGCCTATTTCACCTAGGTAACAGTTCTTGCATATTTCTATCAAGATCATCTTACTCTCTACACCCACATATGAACCCTAGAACCCATTTTGCTGCAGCCTAGACAGCCATATGCAAGAGGTATCTCTGCCCACAGAAGGAAAAGGGGCATGAGAAGCATTTCATAAGGGACCCTCCCTAGTTTTCTGGAAAGTAGGAATAAAGGAGGGGAGAAATGCTTTCAGACTTGCAAGATGCTCTTATTGAAGAGTTTGTTTAGGGTTCTACAATAAAGGTAGTGTTAGTAACCCAGAGTCCCTCCTTTGAGGGGGAGATGGGTGGTGATAAAAAAATCGATAAATAAATAAATTAAATAAATAAATAGTACTAATGGTTTGAGCTTCTTGTCTGGACTACCTTGAAGGGCTGACAATTCTTGAAACATACTGAGTAACAATCCCTTTATCAACCCTTCTATTTTAAAAAGTTCTAATTTGAGGAATAATCTTCTGAATTTCCACTCAAGATTGTCTGCTATATAGACATCCCATGTGGTCTTCCATCCAGGTGCTCAGCAGATCCAAAACTGCTTAATTTCAGCAGAATGGTTCTACTTTGTATTTGCAGATTAAATCCTGCCTTGTTGGACCTGTTTTTCTAAGTCAGAGTCAAAATGCTCAGCTGGCTCTTGCCTGAATCTCTATTTTAACTGCATCTTGGCTATATTTCAAGTTAACACTGAATTACATTTCATGTTTCACCATTTTAATTTATGTTACCATTTGCCCCATATCACATGCTGAGGCTGTTTTATAACTTTTTTTCACAAAAGTAAATGAATTTCAGTCCCCAAGAGAATTCTTCATATTTGTTTTCCTCTATGAAAAAGAGAAAGAGCAATCTAAAAAGCAAAAACTCTTGTTCAGATTCAATAGAACTTCCTTCCAGAGGCATTTCTTGGTTATTTGGACTGAAAACAAAACAAAACACCCCACCTTCCCACTACCTTGTGCCAATCCTTAGATGTTGCAGGCTCGGCATATACCAAGGGCAGCTTGCAGCAAGAGATTCTTTTACATACCAAGATATCCATTATCTCCAGATATATGAATGAATAACTGCAGAATAGAAGTAGAAGACCTAACTAAAGTTAGATTAATAAGCATTTTTGGCATGCTAAAGTTTGTCCTCTGATACAGGGTTATCTCTTAAGCTCCACTCCTCTTCTCCCACCTAGAATTGTTAAGATCCAAACTTCCTTCACAAGACTGTTACCTTATTTATAAGTATCGTGATCAAATGGTTCCCAGAATCTTCATTTGCCCTTTAGAATTTTATATAATTCAATGGAATTTGCGGGGATTGCATTCACTTCCTTTATAATGGAACAAGATTTTTTTCAGGAATGAGTATACAACCAAGTTTTCCTAACAACCCCCCATCCTATTGCCCAAGTCTTTTGATTTCATAATTGAAAGGAAAGAACATTTATGTGGCCTGTTCTCACCTTGTTTCTTGCCATGATGATGATGGTGGTGGTTTAGAGGCCACCTGACTTATACTTAAGAATAGAAAACAGTAAGAAAAAAAGATCATATGTATCTGGACAAACCACACTCCACAAACACAACCAACGGGGGCTCCACAAACAACCTACCCCAAGGCCTGGGAGAACTGCCAAGTTTTTAAAGACTTCTGGAACATTTTTAGAATGGGAAGATGCCAACAGAATTTCTATGTTGAGAACTAGGAGGCAGATAGAACATGCTCTTTCTGAACAATAGTTAAGCAGAGATATGTCTCAGCTATGGGCAAAAAATGAATCCCTTGCCCATCCCTCAACTTGCACCAAAAGAAAAAACCTTCCCCACCCTAAAAACCAGTTTTAAAACAGGTAAATTGAAAGTCTCTCATCTATCTATTATGTCTCCTGGCATGCAAATGTTTACATTTCCCCCCTGATCCTGTTTGGCCACTTCAGGGACACAGGAGCAGGAAGTCAGGCTCAGTCAGATGTCCCCTTCATTGGCTGTCCAGACTACATTGTGTAAACAATCATAGAAATATACAAGCACCTCAGAAGTCACTGTAGCAATAGAAGTAAAGAACCAATTGTAATAGAAAGGACATAGTGATGTCATCAATTGAGTGCTAAGAAGCTCCATCTTCTCTACTAATAGATTGGAACCTATATCTGGTAATGCCCACAGATTTCAGCTGTTAGAGTCAAATAGAGCATAGAGTGTAGAGTTCACATAATACATTTAGCTTGATACTTTTAGGGTAGATCCAGGAGGCAAACCATGTAGACATCAGAATGTTTTCCTCTTGCACAATATTTTCTTCTTCTCTTATCCATTAAAACTGAATCAGGAGACATTCAGAAACTACTTCTTTAAACAAAGCATAAGTGAACTATGGAATTTGCAGTCATTAGATATGGAGATAGTCATCAACTTTTATGGTTTTAAATGGAGACTGCTTACAGCAAGTGGCAGTTCTCAGCCAACCTTAGCTGATTTTTTTTTAAGCTTCTGTACTGTATTTCTGTATTTATCCAAATCACTTCTATATTTCTGCAAAGGGGCTTGGAAATGTTCATGAGGAAACCAGCCATCAATAGTTACTAGTTTCACTGGCTGTTGTCCACTTCCTGAAGTACAGACAGCATACCTTAAACTTCAACAGTGAAAAGAGCTATTGCTATTGCTGTCATGGCATGCTTGTAAACTTCTGACTACATAACCCTTTCACCTAATTCAGACTCATCTTACATAGGAACTACTTTACAAATGTAAGAAATGAAGGGACCTTTCTTCCTTTTCTTTCCTTTCCATTCTGTTCCGTTTCTTATTTCAAGTATTAAATATGTGTTGAGATCTGAAACTTCCGTGGATGGAGGTTATCTTTTGTGGTCATGTGTGAAAAAAAAATGTTACACACTATGAACTCCAGATTAAGTTGATTTTCTTTGAAGGAGACCAGTGAAAACACTTGGCATGTTCTGATACATTATATACCACCTTCTCCCAGTTGTTTCTGCCTGTCCAATTCAATCTAGTAGGTTGGGTATGCTGCGGGTCCTGTCAGCCAGGGAGTGTCAGTTGGTGGGAACTAGAAGGCGTGCCTTCTCTTCCATAGCGCCTGCCCTCTGGAACATCCTCCCTCCAGAAATTAGGATGTCCCCGACCCTGTTGGCCTTTCATAAGGCCATGAAGTCCTGGCTTTGTGCCCGGGCCTGGGACCTCAAGCATGTGGATGGTCCTGTCTCTTGGCTGTATAAGCAAGATAATTTCAATAATTTCATTGGATGATGGCCAAGATTCTTGGATTCAGACTACAGGTAAGCCCTTATGTCATGTATGAATAAAGTTACAGGGCAATTTGTTACCTTCAAATACTGTGGACTTCAATTTCTATAAGCTTCAGTCAGTATGGCCAATGGTCAGGAGTTGTGGCAATTTTAGTTGAATTGCTAAACCATGAAAAATATCTAGCTACCTATCCCATGAACAATAAGCATGTAGCAAAAGAATTTTGATGTTCCAAGTGTATGTGCATATACTATATAAAAATATTACAAATGCTTACTACAATTATTTATTTTATTTTTATTTATTTATTTAAACTTGTATCACCACCCATGTCCCCCAACAGGGGACTCTTTTATTATCAGAGATATTAATCTACCATTTCTCTTTTTCATAATTGTGCAACAATTCAACAAAACAAACATTTTAGGCAGTGCTATGTTAGCATAGTGAATGTTTTTTACACTGTGTTCAACATAAATTCAGAGAGAAATCCAGTAGAATCATATATAATTTTTTAAAATATTCATTTGAAGCTTTGAATGAGTTGTTCTTCAGAGACCTTGTGTAAACTCAGTTCTAGAATCCACAATATTTTCCATGCATTTATGATATCTCTTCATTCTCATAATGTTGTAAACTTAACATGGATTTGGAGGGAAGAGTGCTTTACCACTAATTTCTGAAGCTAAAGGGGATTTTAAAACTTACTTTAAAAGACCTTAATTTAGCAAAATAATCAGTAAAACTACTCCATACCTGATACTTTTCTACTATCCTAAAATATAGGGAGTTTAATGAATCTTTTATCTAGCAAGCCTCTGATGGTCTGTTACATTAATGCATCATAATGACAACATAGATGATGTTTTAGGACATTAATTACTAAGTTATTTCTCTTGTGCATATTTGTGCATGGCTAAAAAAAAACTGATTGAAAAAGCAAAAATAAACTAGCAAGGAAGCCTTTAGGGGTTTTTAAAATTGTAATGGCCAATTGATGAAATCAATGTGCAAGAAAAAACTTGTTTCAAAGGTCTTTAAATATTTTGGCCTATCTATCTATCTTTTATTTATTTATTTTTTAAAATCCATTCAATCATGTCCAATTCTCGGAGACTACCTGGATAAGACCCTGCAGTTTTCTTGGCAAGGTTTTTCAGAAGTGGTTTGCCATCGTCTGCTTCCTAGGGCTGAGAGAGACTGGTCCAAGGTCACTCAGCTGGCTCTATGCCACAAGTGGGACTAGAACTCCCGGTCTCCCAGTTTCTAGCCTGATGCCTTAACCACTACACCAGACTGGCCGTCTTCTATCTTTTATAATTGGGTGCTTATTAACTTGAGAAGCTTTATGCTCCATAAACGTATGGATCAGCTGAAATGGCAGAACATCTGATGTCTCAGATCTTTACCTGAGTGGTAAGGCTCTGTATCTGAATGGCAAGGATACACAGACACCTTTCAGGTGCTCTAATGACATAAGCATCTTTCAGGACCAGGGTTAGAGATGGCCCTTGTATCTGGAAAGATGTCTATTGCAGAAACTTGGAATGCGACTTCCTTTTTATTTTCACTTAGAACTTATATTTTATATTATAAGAAACTTATTTATTATAAGAATTTATATTAGAACATATATTCTCTTCTACTGGGACTTAGAACTTATCCCATAAAATTAGCATGCTACAAATCTTTGGAGAGGAGAGGGAAAATACATTCAAATCAATGCATGTGTACTCTTCCTTCTTCAGAAACCTCCAACTTTTTGAACTGTTTAAAAGTTAGAGCTGCAGTATGCACTCTAGTCCATTATTATGACAATTTTCGATCTTCTTCAATCCAGAGAGTTACCATTAACAATTAAGGTCAGCCCATTGTTATTATGGGATAACCCTAAGCATGGCTAGGCTAAGCAAATATACACCCCCCTTCACTTAAGTAGCTGCAAAGAACCCCCTAAAATCTGAGGATTGTGAGAAACAGCTCACCCAATTATGCAAATACGAAGAGAACTTATTATTGTTATTGTTATTATTAGCCAATATTGCCAGGCAATATACTATAACATATTGGAGAGAGAAAAGCGTTTCAGGCCCCTTTAAAAGTATATGCAGATAAACCCATAATCAGCCTTCTGTCTCATATATAAAAGGCACAGTAAGTTGCAGGGCATAGTTAATTAGTATGTTATTACTTGGTTGCATGCAATTATCATACCATTAATTCAAATGATATGTAAATAGCATATAATATGCTTCTAGGACAATAGAACAGATTCTGAAATTGTTTCCATCAATTAAGAACAAAACATTTACCCAGGCTGTGAAATACCTTGATCAATGGATTTACACAATCATGAATTAAAAACAATTAGTTTGGGCTTTGATTGTTAACTTGACTTTTTCGTTTCTCACTCCTTTATCTCTTGTGCATTTACATAGCATAATCTTATATTTATTCAGACATAAATTCATATTAATGCAAAGGGACATATCCAAATAAGCAGGAATAGGACTTAGAGAGTACTAGAAACAAGTTTGGGGGGAGAATGATAGAAACATGCTTTTTAAAAATGCAGTATTATGTTAGTCCACAGAAAAGTACCATAATGTTTGCATTTAACTTCCAAACTACATGCTGCAGTCAGAGCATTTGAGAAAAATATGTACATAGGATGGGTCAGTGGTTGCTGAGTTTGGTTAGCCCCCAATTTGGAGGTTTGGAATGTTGCTGGAGGCAGCTGCAGGGCTGAGGTGCTGCTCCATTCCCTGGTTAAGAAGTGAGTGTCAGCCCAGCCCCAGGAATGAAGTACTGAGTAGACTGCAGAGGTCCTGGTCAGCCTGCTCCTTGGGGAAGGAATGCGATGCCATGGCCCAAAGCATGAATCCTGCTCAAACCTGATTTTGATGTTTATATGTATATGGGGTTTCTTGGAGCATTGTATATGTTTACACTGTTAGCCACCTAGAGCCTGTGGGAATGGGCAGCATACATGCAACATAAATAAAATAAAACTTCATCTCAGTCCAAGAGATAGCACAACAGTCCTATGAGTTGGTGATAGAGGTTTTTTGGTTTTTCCTTCCTAGCATTTTCCTGTGGGTGCAGGGTCCACTTTTTGGATCAGCAGGATGTTGATCCATTGGTTGTGACAGGAATTGACTAACAGAGTTGTCACCGAAGCCTGACATCGTGGGCTGAGAGAGAGCTACTGGCCCAAGGTCCCCCAGCCGGCTTTCATGCCTAAGGCAGGACTAGAACTCACGGCCTCCTGGTTTCTAGCCTGTTGCCTTAACCACTAGGCCAAACTGGCTCCCAGAGACAGCACAACAATCCCATGGCTTGGTGATAGAGTTCTGGGAGTATATTCGTATATCCAATTGCTGTGCTGGCCCAGTCTGGTAGCATAGGAGTCAATGGAGATCTTCATCTCTAAATTTGAAAAGTGACAACCGTCAAATGCTGAGGGCAAGGTGGAAGGGAAGATTTGATGCTGGATTTCCTCCTTCAAAGCCATGCCCTTGTTCCAATTTCTGACGGGGAAATTTGAGAAATCCTATTTCCTTAAAGAACTGCACCTTAAGACCCCAGCATACCCAGTGATGATTTGAGTAAATTACCCAAATTTATCTCTTCCTATTCAGCTGCATTGAATTCCAGGTCATTCTCTGAAATCAGCAATTTACTTGAAGTCACTAGTTTAAATCATGCATGGAATCCCAGATATGACTGACTGTGGGAGGTCTGACAATTGCTTTTGAATAGACGTTATGAGGACTAAGGAATGCCTCTTGTACACATCACATCGATCCTAATTATTTTGATTGGGGTCATAAAAGTACATACAGTTACGGAGATACACAGACACATGAACATTTTGTTCCCTCTGAAGAAATGATACAATCTACATTTTATTGGCAAAGTAAGCTATTGTCTTGTGGCCACTATGTGGTTCTTTTCTATTATTTAGAATAATATTATCTTTGGCTTCAAAAGGAATTTGAAAGATGACAGCGTAGAATGTTTCCCACTCCTGCCTTTTATAATCCATGCACAAAAGGGTTTTTTAAGGCAAATTAATATCAAGAAAACTTTTTTCATATGACACATTAATTCTGTACTTAAAATTAGCTAGAAACAGGATGTTAAGGCTTTTCTTGCAGTATACCACATTGTAATATCTGCAAGGAAAACATAATGACTGGGGCTTCTTCCCTTAACTTCATTATACGTTTCATTTCACACTTACTTGAAAGTTTATTCCACTGAATCTAATAGGTCTTGAGTAGATGGACCTTAGTTATAGGGCTTATCCATACTGCCTGGTTGCCCAATTGCCACAAGAGGCCAGCAACCATTTGTTTAGGGAATTGTTGTTTATTTACCTCTATCCCATTGCAAATGCAATCTCAGGCTATGTTTTCCTCCTGCACTTTTAAAGTACCATTTTCCCTTCCTTGTTTTGGCTGAAGTTCCTGACAGGATAGCCTCAGCAGTTGATTGGCTTTATGAAGAGGACAGAACACCCCCTTACCTCATTGTTGCTTCAAAAAACATTTTTATTATTATTCAAAAACATTATTATTGTTATTAGTAGTAGTAATTTTGGTTCTATTTATGTATTATGTTTTGTTGGCTTTAGTCCTCTGTGAAACACTCAGCATCACCACTGTGAGATGGGCAGTTATATGAATTGGTTAAATAAATAAATAAGAAGGTTGCTGCCTGTTATATTATTTCAATAGCATAGAAGCAGATGCTTCTTTCTTATGCAGAATGAAAATAAAAGATTTTTTTAAAAAAAATGTAAAGCTGCTTGATGTGTATGTATATATGTGTATTTTTATGCTTTAACCTTGTATATATAAAAAATTAACTTTGTATACGTGTATATTGTGTGTGTGTGTGTGTGTGTAAATATCAAAATCATACAGACAATGGTTTTCCTTGTAACACTCTATGGAAGTGAAAGTTGGACTTTGAAGAAGTAGAATAGAAAGAGTATTGACACTTTTGAACAATGGTATTGGAGAAAATCTTGAGAATGCCACAGGTAGCCAAGAGAACAAACAAATAGATCATAGAACAAATCAATTCAGAGTTTTCACTCGAGGCACAAATTATCATATTTTGGACATATTATGTGAAGACCTAGCTCTCTGGAGAAGTCTATAATTCCAACAAAGTTGGAAGGACAGAGAAAAAGAGGACAATCAGCAGCATGGTGGATGGACAGCAGCAATGGGGGCATTGTCCTAGAGAAATGGATATCTATGTGGTTGCTAAGAATCAGCACCAACTTGATTGCAATCAATCAATTAATCAATCAATCATGTGTGTGTGTGTGTGTGTGTATCTGTATGTCTGTGTGTGCTTGTGCAAATGGCCACTGCTTCCCTGGAACAGAAAGGTGAGAGGGCCCAGTGGCAGGGCTATTGCCCAATAGGAGGAGGTGGTAGCCTGTAGTCCAGACTGAATCCTTTTGAAGATGTTACCAAACTGGGAGAGTTTGGGCAGATTTTTCTTAAATCATCTTAGATATAAACTTTCCTGAGTGCAGGAGAGGTACAGTTGAAAATACAGTGTTGATGTGCCCACAGTTACTGTGCAGTCAGTAATTGTTAAGTGGCCTTTTTTTTTCCTTTGTGAAATGCCTAGAGAGATAGTTTTTGGGAGTGGGGTGAGGTGGGGATCCAAGGAATGTAACACTCTGTTTTTCAAGGCTGAGATAAATGGACTCTGACAATGGAATCAGCTCAATGCACAATGGAAATTCAATACAAACTATTTGTAATTGTCCTAAGCCTTAAAGTAATAAACAGAAAAAAATCCATGTGATCATATACTGTGAATAGGATCAGTTTGCATCTAGTTTATGATGATTTTAAAATGCAGTAATTGTGAAAGTCTAGAGAGCTCTTCTGTCATGAGATGACTGTATAGATCTCTTCTAAATTCCATGCCGTCATTTTCTCAGTATCTTTATTGTGAAGAAATACCCTCTGTCTCTACTGAGAGATGATCTCTTTCAGGACAGATGCCTCATGAAATCTTCCAGTCTAATCATAGCATTTCTATGTTAACCAAACGGAGACAGTTCTATCAGCTTATTCAGGAATTGTATAAGATGAATGTCCATATTTTGATGCAGAGCCATTGTAACCCTGCCTGTTGAATCCACAGGACTAGCTACTGTACCAGTCTTGGAAATTCTACCTGGCTTGATTGTAAATGATCTGGAGTCACTGAATGTAGAGGAAGGAGGCATAAGACTATTTATTATCTGGATTCCAGCATCATTATACATGATCACAGCTCATTAGTCTCCTGTTATCCATGGCATAAAATGGCCTTTGATAACAGCAAAAGACAGCACACAAAGCAGAGCTCTTTCTGAAAGTTATCATTTCCAAATCTGAGCTAGAGTCACTCACTCACTCACTCACTCTCAGTTAGGATCAGGATTCTTCTAAATTGCATCATTGAGACATGGAGATACGTCCTCTTAGCAAAGGAAATCACTTCCTTGAAAAGGACAGGTAGGTAGAGTACACCACTGTAATGCACACATACATTTATGTGTTTACTACATTAATTAAATATTAATCCAAACGGTTATTTTGGCCAACTTGATTTCTATCTCATTGTTATACAAAAACATAATAAGAGTCTATTCATTTGTTTTTAAAGAATATACTGTATGTATAGGAAGTCCTCAGTTAACAATCACTTGTTCAGCAACTGTTCAAAGTTACAACGGTGCTGAACAAGTGGCACTTGCGACCAGTCCTCAAAGTTCTGGCCATCCCACCACCCCAATGGTCATGTTATTGCCAGCTGAGCACTTGGCAACTGGCTTGCACTTACAACGGTTGCAGCATCCCATGATCACATGATTCCCATTTGCAGCCTTCCCTGCTGGCTTCCCACAAGCAAAGCCAATGGGGAAGCTGGCAGGGAAAGTTATAAGTTGCTTGGGTAAGTCTCCCCCACTCCGAAGCAGCCACCCCCAGCCCCACTGCACTCATGCCATACCACACTGGCGCCTCACACACCCTCCCCCACCCAGCAACAACAGCCACTTGCCTGCCCACCAGCCTGCTTGCGAGCCACCTGGGACTTGCAACTTCCTGCTGGCTTCCCCACTGACTTTGTTTATGGGAAGTCAGCAGAAAGTTGCAAGGAGGTCCTTGCTTAACAACTTGTGATCCTCATTTAACGATGGCAACGGAGAGTGCCAGCGATGCAGTCATGTGATGTTGCACCTTACGACAGCATCGCTTTGTTGTTGTTTATTCATTTAGTCGCTTCCGACTCTTCGTGACTTCATGGACCAGCCCACGCCAGAGCTTCCTGTCGGTCGTCAACACCCCCAGCTCCCCCAGGGACGAGTCCGTCACCTCTAGAATATCATCCATCCATCTTGCCCTTGGTCGGCCCCTCTTCCTTTTGCCTTCCACTCTCCCTAGCATCAGCATCTTCTCCAGGGTGTCTGTCACATATTCTCATTATGTGGCCAAAGTATTTCAGTTTTGCCTTTAATACCATTCCCTCAAGTGAGCAGTCTGGCTTGATTTCCTGAAGGATGGACTGGTTTGATCTTCTTGCAGTCCAAGGCACTCTCAGAATTTTCCTCCAACACCACAGTTCAAAAGCATCGAACTTCCTTCGCTCAGCCTTCCTTATGGTCCAGCTCTCGCAGCCATATGTTACTACGGGGAACACCGTTGCTTTAACTATGCGGGCCTTTGTTGTCAGTGTGATGTCTCTGCTCTTAACTATTTTATCGAGATTTGTCATTGCTCTTCTCCCAAGGATTAAGCGTCTTCTGATTTCCTGACTGCAGTCAGCATCTGCAGTAATCTTTGCACCTAGGAATACAAAGTCTTTCACTGCATCGCTTAGTGACAGAAATTCCGCTCCCAATTACTGTCATTAACTGGCGACTACCTGTATTACATGTTAAATCATTGGATTACAGTCCAAGATCAAACTGATTGAGACCCACTTCTGAGAGAACATTATAAAATGAATTAATAGATACCAAACGTTTAGGTCTGGCTTGTTTAAGAAAGATCTTGAAAGACTAGACTATGCACTAGACTATTTTTATTAAATAAGTTTTATGGTGACTCTGAAACAAAAACATATTCTGCATAACATTAACCAATAATATTTCCACTCAGTATGAGTTCTTTTTAAAAATGTTTAGGATTACAAAAAGGAAAACCCTGTATCCTCTCAACTGGATTACTCTCACTGCTCTGATACACAATAACAGGCTTCAGTTTCAGAAAGCATGGACATAATATTCTATCTGAGAGTTGAAAAGAACTCTGTATTAGTTAATGTAGATTTTTAAAAAATGCTGAGACACCCCACCAACAACCAAAGCAATGCTAGTGGAGCCATTGTAACCACATCTCCAGCTGAAGACTACACTGTCAGCTTTGAACATACTTCAAGAAAAAGCTAATTTGCCAATTCTGTTTCCTTTTGCTGTGTTTCTTCTCTCTTCCCCTGCCTCTCTCCTCAGCTCTAATTTAAACAAGTTGCAAAGACACACATTATGTTCCATGCATAGAACTTTGCATTAAGTTTACAGTGTCAGGTTTGTTTATAAAAATTGTATTTTTAACCACTTTGCCTGGAGGCATTGTTCTGAGGTGCTGTGAGCAGCACGCTGATTTCCTCCCCACCCCTCCATCCCCAGCAGCAGTTTTTATTTTCTGTGAACTCTGAGTGGAGATTGCAGAGTTCTGGATGGCGTGCTTGCTTTAAAACATCTCAGTATGCCACAAATTTACAATTAAGTTTATTTACTTAGCAGCAGGGAATTGACTTGTTTTACATGATTGGCGCATGACCCCGCACATACCTCTGAGAAGTTGGCAAGGTCCTTTTTACCTCTCATGGGGAAAATTGCTTTCCAACAGTTTGGAGGCCTGTTTACAATAGGCTTTCCCCTCCTCTTCTCCTATTGTGCAATGTTCACATTCTCCACAACCCTAATAGTCACACAGTAGCTAATAAGGGACAGAAAGTTTTATAGTCTCTCCCACAGTTGTTAAATTATTGCTACTGTAATGTACTCCAGCCAGGTGCTTTTGGAAAATGAGGGGCCTGTATTCTTGCAAAGTGAGGAAAGACAGGCCCTTTAATAATTCCAAGCCTGGGCTGAACTGCCTGGCATCTTCTACAGAATGGAATTTAAAATGCTTCAAATGTTGGGGGGTGGAATTAAGGAACGCATTTTGAAATGGGCCAACTATGATGAAACTTTCAGTTTTAGTAGAACTGCCAAATTCCAGTTGCGTAGATCCAAATGACCATCAGGTGGAAGCAAAGGGATACAGACAGTAACACTTTGCTGCCATTTAGTAGTCATCTGGATTTTCACAGCCCAGAGATGGTAGCCCTAGTTTTACCATCAGGTTTAAACCTGATGCACAGCACTGTCACATTTGTTCACATACTATTCCATTCTGTCCAATTTATCAGGGGATAAAAGCACCCAGAAAATTTGTAGCTGCTATCTTGGGGGGGGGGGTTGTTGGGGCGGGGACATTTCTTTCCAAAATATGCACTATTGTGTGTTATATCATTGTATATTATCTTTAATACACTGTGTGCATTTTTAATGCAATTTCCCTAACATACAGATATTTCTGTGTAGCTTCCATCCTATTTACTTTGTTTAAATGCAACATAACATAATTTTCTAAACCAGCTTTCCCAAATATACATTGATTCTTATGCAGATACATACTGGTTTATCAAAATGTTCCTGTCCAGGAATGCCTGAATGAAGAAGTGGAATCCACTTTGGTAAATTATGGTACATTGAGGTTAAGGACAAATATTTGTTACTGATCCCTTTTAAATCCATAAGACAGTTACTATCATTAAATAGGCTCAAGAGCAAGGAGAAAAGATTATACAGAAAGTTTTTTTTTCCTAGAACAGCATAAAGGTGACAAGGATGGCTTTAGCAGTCACATTTCAGTGTTTAAGATTGCTGTTAAACACAGCACCAAAGGACTAATTTTACCTCAGAGCTAATTTAAAGGTAAAACTAAGTACCTCTAGGGTGCATGCAAGTAAATTTTTGAGATAAAATAGAAATCGAACTAGAAAACTATCTTGCTGTTTTTCACAGAAGTTGATCCCTTTGAATCCAGTAGAACTTACTCCCAATCTAATACATAGGATCACCTTTTCTTTTTTCTGCAGTTAATTGACTCCTCTGTATTCCAAAGAAGCACTTTATGTAAAAGATATTTATTTCTTTAAAAGCCAAGTAATCAAACAAAAAGAGGAAAAGGGGGAAGACATTTCCAGAGAAACAGTACAGGTTTTGAGGACAGAAAAAAATATTTTGCTTTCTTTTCTGGAATTATAGTTTTATGTTCTCTGATGAAATACTCATTCACAGTCTCACCATAACACCATTACCTTTCCCTTATTTTGCAAAGATCTTTCAATTGCAGTGTGGCTCTTTGGAATGTCAGCTCCCTGGTTTGCCCACTCATGGTAGTGAGCCTCAAGCCTATAAGATGCTAAGGAAGAAAGGTTACCAGGCTATCCTCAGCACCTGTTTCTACACACAGTCCTCATGGGAGAGTACAAGCTGTCATCGTTTCTTGCCACAATTTTTTTGTGGGGGGAGTGATTAGCACCCCTTCTGTGGACTATGTCAAGTCTTAACAAATGCCCCATCTAGAAAGCTCTTCTATGAAGGAGGAAAAATGTAACGACTGCTTACTGATTGGATGGGTTAGGTTTCTCCCAGTGTGTGGTGATTTTACACGCATATCTATCAAGCGTGTACATGATAGGCATGTCCTGCTCTGGGAAGCCATGGCCAATTATTCCCTCACAGCACTACTGTACATGACATGTGCTGCAAAGTCATTCATCCCTCCAGGCCATGGGAGGACGATTTGTGGGGTGACCCTCCTGGACTCTCCTGAAGGATCAGCTGCTTTGCTACCTGGGTTTGAAGTGCAAAGTTCAGAGGCAGTCTGAAACATTATGTTTCTGAACAGCTGGGCATGTTGGGCTACACTGGTATCACAGTGAAGATACCATCCACTTGGAGCAAAGGCCTACTTGACAAGATGCTAAAAGAGATGCCCTTTGCTCTCATTGGCTTATACCCAGATTTAGAAGGAAAGCTAGGAATCGCCTTCTGTCTTGTCCCAACTTAATGGTTCTGAGTCATTCACCATGTGTTCCATTCAGTTCTAGAGATTTTTCCCCTGCACTGATACGTTTCTTGTGAAAATAATGCACTCTGTGAGTATTTGTGCCTAGTGACTCAATCTATGCCTATCTAATGTTTTGGTAGTCATAGGTCTATTCAGACAGCAGTCTGATTATTAAGACTGGCTTTTCACCCTCAAAAAACCTTACAGCAGAAGCACTACTGAAACACTGGCACTACTACATCACAATTTCCTTTATGTGCAAGTATTTATTTATTTATTAAATTTGTTGCCACCCATCTCCTCCCGCCAGGGGGACTCTGGTTTTTAAGCTTTGCCCCCGCTGGCTATTTTGTGATGTATGGATATTGTTTCTTCTGTGGAGTCCTTGGTGCTCTCTGACTAGGCAACATCAAACTAGGCAACATCTTCAGTGTGAGAAGAGAGTTGGGTTTGCTCTCTGTTTATATACAATGGCTTGCCCTGCTTCTGTTGGTGTGGGTGTGGTTCTCTCCTTGGTAATTCCTTGATTAGGCTGTTATTTGCTGCTTGGTTGATTGACTGAGTTAATAGTTCCTTGATTAGGGTATTGTGTACTATATTGTTTCTTCATTTTAAACCTTGTCACAGTCTCCATTAAGCACCTGTGTGTGACTCCCATAAGCCAAGTAAACAACCAGAAAAGTGAGCCAGCCCAAGCAGGCCCCATATCAATATGGCAGCCTTTCCCAGAGTTCCAATAGCAATGACTGAGGAAGACACATGGATGCTAAGTGCCTCCTAAAGATGAAGGCTGTGAAGAAGACCACACGCTCCCAGGCCCTTCTGGAAAGCAATGTCTCATTTTTGCAGCTGCTAAATATACTCTGTCAGTAGCCACAGCTGCTTGCCTTATTTCTTCTGAAGTTAGCAAGGAATGAATGAAACTAGAGAAAAGTCCATTAGCCAAACATTTCTCTCAACAGCAAGATGCTGGTCCAAGTTCTCAGCATATTTGCCATTTTAAAAAAAAGCCTCTATTAGAGTCAGGTCATAGCTGATTACTGATTTATTTCAGTGGGACTGAGATCCACTTCTGATAGGTAAATATCACACACTATCTTATGAAGCGGCCCCCATTCTTGCTCTTTTATAAAGCTCTTACTGCATGATTGTTTATTCAATCCCATCATTTGGCTTCTCACCAAGAAATTCTTTACTGATTGGAAACCTTTGGATAAAAGCATGGAATATAATTGGATTCTCCTCTGCCATGGGATTCAAATAAGCCCATTGAAGACATGTGTGAGCAGGTTTCAGGGTCAGAGTAGCTAACCCTGCCTCTTCAAACAAGATCCCTTTCCCACAGCAGTCTTTCACCTGATTGCTAAATATATGGCACAAGTAGTGGGACTGGCATCCCAGCTGAACTGTTCAAAATCTTGCAAGATGATGCTGTCAAGGTAATGCATGCTATATGCCAGCAAATTTGGAAAACACAAGAATGGCCATTGGACTGGAAAAAATCAACTTATATCCCCATACCAAAAAAGGGAAACACTAAAGAATGTTCAAACTATCGTACAGTGGCACTCATTTCACATGCCAGTAAGGTAATGCTCAAGATCCTGCAAGGTAGACTTCAGCAATTCATGGAGCGAGAATTGCCAGATGTACAAGCTGGGTTTAGAAAAGGCAGAGGAACTAGGGACCAAATTGCCAATATCCGATGGATAATGGAAAAGGCCAGGGAGTTTCAGAAAAACATCTATTTCTGTTTTATTGACTATTCTAAAGCCTTTGACTGTGTGGACCAGAACAAATTGTGGCAAGTTCTTAGTGGTATGGGGATACCAAGTCATCTTGTCTGCCTCCTGAAGAACTGTGGTGTTGGAGGAAAATTCTGAGAGTGCCTTAGACTGCAAGAAGATCAAACCAGTCCATCCTCCAGGAAATAAAGCCAGACTTCTCACTTGTGGGAATGATATTAAAGGCAAAACTGAAATACTTTGGCCACATAATGAGAAGACAGGACGCCCTGGAGAAGATGCTGATGCTAGGGAGAGTGGAAGGCAAAAGGAAGAGGGGCCAACCAAGGGCAAGGTGGATGGATGATATTCTAGAGGTGATGGACTTGTCCCTGGGGGAGCTGGGGGTGTTGACGACCGACAGGAAGCTCTGGCGTGGGCTGGTCCATGAAGTCACGAAGAGTTGGAAGCGACTAAACGAATAAACAACAAGTGGGACTGGTGTGTCTCATTGCCACTGAGTCTAAAGCTAACTGGCAGAATCCCTTGACCCCTTTATATATTGTTAAAACTTGCTTGAGAGGATTCATTCAGTTGTACTGACCAAATGCCACCAGTAGTTTTGCTTCACATTATTTTGTTATTGTTTGTTATCTTAGTTTCACATTATTATGTTATTGTTTTTGTTAGCCCTTTTTTTTTTTTAAAGAAAAGGGCTATTTTGGGGATCATCAGAATTAAAATGTTTAAGAATTTCAATCATAAATGATTTGGGCTATTGGTAGATGAAATTTGAGCATATCAGGAATGAACAGGTGAGTTTAAGACCCCAACTGCAGATTTTCATTGAGGCCGGAATACTGCTGATTTCACTGGATCGAGTTTGTGGTTGCATGAACGGTTGTATTAGAGAAGGGAATGGAGAGATGGTGAAGAGTTGGAGATACAGAAGGACATTACAATTTATTTGCCAGTGGGAGAGTATATGAAATTACACTGATACCTGGGAAAACCCTTCTTTAGTTGGTGCTACTTCTTTGGAGCAGCTGTGCTAATGGTGGAGCAGCCCTAGAGATGCTTGTGTTGTTGTTTATTCATTCAGTCACTTCCAACTTCCCATGACTTCATGGACCAGCCCACACCAGAGCTTCCTGTCGGTCGTCAACACCCCCAGCTCCCCCAGGGACAAGTCCGTCACCTCTAGAATATCATCCATCCATCTTGCCCTTGGTCGGCCCCTCTTCCTTTTGCCTTCCGCTCTCCCTGGCATCATCATCTTCTCCAGGGTGTCTTCTCCATCTAAGAGATGCTTAGAGCTGAGAAAATGCAGTAAACTCACAGTTTCCTGGGTTGATGTGGTGTACAGTATATGGCAACCACCTTTATTAACATGTTGGCCACCAATACTGTAGAAGAATGGGCTGCAGGACAATAGAACCAGAAGAACTGGGATGGCAAGGACCTGTAAAGGACCTTGGAGAAGAATTTGCTTCACTATAGTGGTTTCCCCTAGGAACATTGGAGCATTCTGTGGAAGAAAAAATGAGTCACTGGAAAAAATCCTGTGGTGCCAGATAAAAGAGCTTTAGGACAGCAATCTGGATTTCAGATTTGGCCATGACAGCCCCAAAGGAAGACAAGGAGGAGGAGGAGGGTAAAGGCCATCAGCACCTTACTTGTCCAGCCATGGTCCTAGATGGCGAACTGGACTGGTAGCTATGGGAATGAGGTATTGCAGAGATACCCATTAGGTCAAGGTGGGGAGTCCAACAGGGAGGTAGAAAGAGACCTTCTGCCTTTAAAATGTCCTACTGAACTTGGGTCCAGGCTGGGTGGCTCTGATGACACTGGGTCTTGGTTGGGAATCCAAACAGTGAATAAGGTCCCCATCTTGTAGTGAGGAGCAGCCAATACAACACCCAGCCATCCACCCTCATTCAATTCCCTCTCAGAATTCTATCTGCTCCTCCAAAACAGTCTGCATCCCTGTACTGCACCCTGAAATGTGCTGGGGCATACACTTAGGAAGGAACTAGCAGGCTGCTGTGACCAATATGCACAGCATGTTGCTGATCAAGCTGCTCAGATTCACCAATGTCGATTCTTCATGAGTTAGATTCTAGGAGAGGGTGCGCTTTAGATTGTTCTATGTCAACTGTGAACTTGATCCATGCTACTTCTGGGATCTGGAGTGTGTGTGGCTATCTGGATTCAAGAGATTATCAACACTTCATTATTGGGGGAAGGAGGTACCTGAAGCCTTGAAAGATGCTGTAGTGTGCCCCCTCCTAAGGAAGCTCTCCCTGGATCCAGTACTTTTAGACAAGTAGCATCTCATCTCCAACCATCCCTTTTTAAGGAAGTTTTTTGAGACAGTGGTGGTGGATCAGCTACCAAGCACCCTAGAGGAAGTGGATTATCTGACTCCTTTTCAGTCAAGATTCAGGGGTATGGGATAAAAAATGGTATTGATTGAGCTAGTGGATGATGTATGTTGGGACCTGGATGTAGCTAGTACACCCCTCCCAGTTCTGCTCCAGTGGCTGTTGGTATCAGTGACCATGTTATTCTTCTGGACTGCCTATAGGGATTGGGGGTTCCTTTTTTTACTGTGGTTCTACTCATTTCTCAGTGGATGGTTCTAGTCTTTAATGTTGTAAGAAAAGAGGTCATCTTGGTGGCCTTTCTTTTGTGGGGTTCTGCAGGGGTTAGTATCTCTACCCCATTTTGAGAACCTAAATGAAGCCAAGCTGTGCTGGAGTTGCCTTAATGTCTTCTCCCAGTGACTGTATGGGATGAAACAGGCTGAAATTGAACTTAAGCAAGACAGAGGTGCTGTTTATCCATGGAGTTCTCTGTAGACATCAAAGTTGTCTCAGAACTTGGAGGTCCTTCTGGATTCATGGCTCCTGCTAGAGTACCAGGTGAAGGTTGTGGCCAGAGGGCTTTTGCCTAGTTTCATCTGGTGTTCCAGTTATGTCCTTACCTGATGCAAGAGAACCTTACAATTGTAACTCACACCCCTGTTATTGCCCAGTTATACTCCTGCAATGCACTCCTCATGAGGCTGTTTTAAAGACCACTGAGAATTCAACTGGTCCAGAATGCAGCAACCCACACATTAACTGGCACCCATCATTGTGAGCATATTATACCTTTGCTCTGAATCATGCAATGGCTTCCAATCAGGTTCCAGGTGCAGTGGCACATTAGCATATTTGATGTGCCTTGACTGGATCATTTTTAACACCTCCCTCCTCCATCACACAGAGCCAGTTTGGTGTAGTGGTTAAGGCACCAGGTTAGAAACCAGAAGACCATGAGTTCTAGTCCCACCTTAGACATAAAGCCAGCTGGGTGTCCTTGGACCGGTCACTCTCTCCCAGCCCTAGGAAGCAGGCAATGGCAAATCACTTCTGAAAAACTTTCCCAAGAAAACTGCAGGGACTAATCCAGACAGTCACCAGGAGTCAACACTGACATTCTTTTTCCTCCATTGCTGCTGTGAGGGATTGCTGACCACCAGATAGGCTTCTCATCATCTTCAGCAGCAACCCCTTTATTGTCTGCACCCAGGGGAAACTGCCCCATCCCCTCTGGTATGCCAGTGTCCAGGTGCAGCCCAAAAGGTCCTTCATGGCTTGGCACCCAGTTATCTCCAGAACTGCTCACTCCAGCTGGAATCAGTCCAACCAATAAGATCATCCTTGTGGATCACTCTGGTTAATCTCCAGGTGACAAAGAATCCTTGATCAGATGAGCCTTGGGCTTCCGCAAAACCTTTCTTACATCTTCAAATTTCAGATAAATAAGATTCATCAGGTAAGGACTGCCTTGTATTTTTCTTCATGAAACAGTCACCTGATGGAATAGAGGACATACTGCTGTGCTTGTTTTCATTGTTATCAGGAATGTCACATTAGAAGTTAGTCTGCTTGTCTTTTCATAATGAAAAAAACCTCTCCCCCCACCTCCCACCCCTTGCCTTGGTAACAGATAGCTTTTCCAACAAATCCTGGTCACTGTAACCCTCATAATTCACTTGGTTTGTTTTTTCTTTCCCAAAATCATGACTAGGAACGTCTGACGTTTGGCAGCTGCATGGGCAAGACTGCCAAGAGAGATTGGTAGTCCGGCAGAGTCATGCTTACCATTGCCTTCACTGAGACTGTCCAGTGACCTTACCTTGTATGGCATCAAGACAGCTGAATCTACCGTGATGTTCTACATTCATATAATCTAATGATTGGGTCAAAACCATTCCCCCCACTCCCCTCCCACCAATGATTAATCCTGCTATTATATTCAAAGCAAGCCTTAAGCAACCTACCTTCCTTGCAAGAACATGAATGAGTTTATGATTTGGATAGTTATAATCAGAGCTTTTCATTGTTTCAAGATTTTTTCTTTTCCCAATGGCTGGATAATTGGAATTTGATTCATTCCCAGTCCTAAGAGAAGCAACAAGGCTAGAGGGAAAATGGCAATTGAGAACAAGTCCTTAGAGTTGTGATATTTAGAAAGGAGACACTCTTTGGAGTTAGTGGGTATAATTAGAGTTTTGAGAGACTGTTTGACCTTGCACAGTCATTGTCCTGTCCTGGAAAAACATGTGTACTGACAAAATAGCTGCTGTGGTGGTTCTGACAAGCAGTCACAAACACCTCTTCCCACCATCTTAATTTGGGTGTAGATTTCATTACTTAAAGCTTTGCAAATTATTCAGTGGTTAATTCAACATTGCACTAAGCTGTCACATGGCTGATCTGGTTTTGGATTACAACTGACTTCTCATTCTTTTGGGGCTTGTGGGTAAATGTGGAATTTTGAGACAAGTTATGGGCATTTCACAAAATTTCCATTCATTTGCCAACACTTCCAGTAATCCCCTCCCAAGAAGTTGTCTTCCATCCTGGCTTACCTTTCTTTTCTCCTAGACATTTGGGAAACTTGCAGACAAATCACTTGTCTACAGCAACACATCATTCTTAGTTTCAAAGATTGCCTATGTGAGCTGATGAGGGGCCCAGGGCTATTCCTGTAAATAAAGCTGATACTAAAGCAGGAAGGAGGGGGGTATTGCTTGCTTTATAGCATGCTAGCTTTCCATTTTTAAAAGAAATTAATGAAAAGAAACTCTTAAACCTGAAAGTCAGGTTGGGCAAGGAACCTAGCTAGGATCAAAGGAGGTAATGGAATGAAATGGTTGTGAGTGTTGATCAATCTTATTTGTTTCTGCTTCACTGGCCATTTTCAGTCATGATGATGATGACAACGTATAACACAAGTACAGAGTACAAAAAAGCCACATCTGACAATAAGCCAGTTATCATCTGGCTAGTACAAAATAATGGTCACTTAACTGTAGACAAGTCACATGATTGGTCCTTTGCCACATAATCAGTTCCTGAATTGTTTAGGGAATTCCCCATTCCATGTCTTTCCAAGTTCATTGCTCATTTCTCCATTTTTTAGACCAGCTATTTCCATACTGACTTTTTCTCATGTCATCCTTTTCTGTTTGTTGGCTTCAAAGGCTATGATTTTTGTGTTTTCATTCCCTGTCAAACTGTCTTTGAGGGAGACTTACTTTTCCCAAAGTCTTATTTTATATTTTTATTTTCTTATCTTCCAACCTATTTCAGTTTCATGCCTTTTACTCTCAACCAAACCAATAATGGTTCTTTCTGGGTGACTTGAATGGTAATTGTGGTATTAGTTGGTGTGGATTGGCTTTTTGTAGATACTAGTGATTAACTGTTGTTGTTTTGGATGAAGACAGCCAGGAAATGTAAGACATTGTTCTGTTCTTTTTCCATTGTGAAGGACTAATGTTTATTGTTAAAATATTACATTTCTATATACTATACTTGTGTTTTACATTAAAAAGTCGGTGTTCATGTGACTGGCAATGGCAAATGAAATGGGTTCAAATAAGATCAAAGGTGATGTCTGGGTGGACATTGGTGATTGAGGGTTTGTCTGTGCTTTTGATATTCATTCACAGGCTCCACAGGGCCAGGTAGTACAGGAAAATAGACTAATAATCAAGCGTGTGCTTTCTGCACACACTGAGAATGAGATGGAAAATCATAGAGGAAAACACTTTTAGGAATTTGGAATATCAGTCCTGGCAAAGTTTTATTATAAAAACTTGTTTATTTTGAAGGAATGTGAATCTTAAGAGGAAGTTCTTGTCCAATAGTTTTAATTAATCAGAACATTGAAAAGGTGAGGTCCTTCCCCTTGCATTTTTCATGCTACACCTTTAAGAGGTGGGCCTTCTGATGGAATGTTCAGAGAGTTGTCACTGGAGATATCATCCTCAATAAAGAAAAGCAGCTGTGATAATCAGATGGCAGAAAAGGACAATATACTGTATATGTCCGTGTATGTTTGTGCACAGAAAGTGCAAAAGCTGGCTTGCAGCTAAACCTCAAAAAAACCAAGATTATGGCAACCAGCTTGACTGATAACTGGCGAATAGAGGGAGAAAATGTCGAGGCAGTGAAAGACTTTGTATTTTTAGGTAGGAAGATTACTGCAGATGCTGACTGCAGTCAGGAAATCAGGAGACGCTTAATCCTTGGGAGAAGAGCAATGACCAATCTCGATAAAATAGTTAAGAGCAGAGACATCACACTGACAACAAAGGTCCGCATAGTTAAAGCAATGGTATTCCCAGTAGTAGCATATGGCTATGAGAGCTGGACCATAAGGAAGGCTGAGAGAAGGAAGATCGATGCTTTGGAACTGTGGTGTTGGAGGAAAATTCTGAGAGTGCCTTGGACTGCTAGGAGATCCAACCAGTCCATCCTCCAGGAAATAAAGCCAGACTGCTCACTTGAGGGAATGATATTAAAGGCAAAACTGAAATACTTTGGCCACATAATGAGAAGACAGGACACCCTGGAGAAGATGCTGATGCTAGGGAGAGTGGAGGGCAAAAGGAAGAGAGGCCGACCAAGGGCAAGGTGGATGGATCATATTCTAGAGGTGATGGACTCATCCCTGGGAGAGCTGGGCGTGTTGACGACCAACAGGAAGCTCTGGCGTGGGCTGGTCCACGAAGTCACGAAGAGTCGGAAGCGACTGAACGAATAAACAACAACAATTTTCATGCACACACAAAAGAAGAAAGAGAAAGTCTTAATTCTGTTTATAAGATTCATTCACAGCACAGCAGGCAGCATTCACACTGTAATAGTCACTGTAACACAGTTAATTTGATTTTCAGCTTGGTTATCATGCATTCAGACATAGCATTACAGGAAATAGTGCATTTTAGCAGTGCATTTTCAACAAGGTTGCACACTTTAAGTCAGAATGTATTAGAGGTGAGTGTTAAAGTTAGCAATTGGAGAGGGCCTTGAAAGCCTCCTTCCCCATACAGCGTGCTTCAAAATCATTACATGGAGGCATGGCTGATTTTACACCTTCAGTTAACAGTGCAATAGGCAAATGCTGGATTTTCTGGCATTGACTTATATTTAGTTTGTAGTGCTCTTGAAATTCTATATACAAACATGATGATGATGATGATGATGATGATGATGATGATGATGGTGATGGTGATGGTGATGGTGATGATACAGAAAGCAAAACTGAACCAGTTTGAGTGCGTAGCTCTAAAGATTCTGGTTCAATCATGTTTGTAGTGCCAAATTTGGATTGCCACTGCTTTGTTTTTGACATGTTCCTTGTCTTTAGCAGGCCCACGGCAGACATGTAGAACACAATCTTCTTCAGGATGGGAAGAGATGGACCAAGTTGTTTGGTGCTGATGAGTGAAAATTTCCTTCAGTTCATTTTCAATCAGATCAAGCAAGCTTTTCCATAAAGGGGATGAAATATACAGAGAGAGAGAGAGACAGAGAGACAGAGAGACAAAGAGAAAAACAGAGACAGTGTGTGTGTGTGTCTGTGTGTCTGTGTGTGTGAAAATGACCTTGCCAACATTGTCTCCTATTGAGCAATGTTACTCACTTTCCTTCATAAAAGAGCTATTTCAGTGATGTTTTTTATTTGTTAAGGATAGAATCAGTATTTTGCAAACTGAAATAAGGTAACAACAAAAGAAATATTATTTTGCTGCTAGTGTTAAGACCAAAACAAACAAACAAACAAACAATCTGGGAAGCAGAAAACTAGCCAGGCAAAGCTGATAGATTAATATCAGCTGATAGATTAATAACTCCGTGAGGGGGAGATGGGCGGTGAATAAATTTATAAATAAATAAAAATAAAAAATAGATGAAAGAAAACAAAAAAAAGGAAGAAAAGTGAAGTAAGGATAGATAGGGTTGAAAGGTAACCAAATTAAGTCTTATTTCTATCTTCACTGCAAAAGATGTTGGACAGATAACCAAGCCAATGGTGCTTGTTTTCAGGGAAATTGTCTCAATAATACATTAAATAAAGTGTAACAAAACAAAGTTTGAGTTTACTATCAAATTAAACATTCACAGATCACCAGCTCCAGATGATTCCTGAGGGTTCTTTTTAAAGTATTGAAATTTGCAATTATTCATCTTCTAATAAAGATATACAGTTTCTTCCTCAAATTTGCCTCTATCCTAGAGAAGATTGGAAGTTTGACATAACATAAATCTTTTAAAAAGAGGTATGGGGCATCTGGTAAATTAGAGGCCAGATAAAAATATTGTGTAAATAAAACCTGTTAGTTATGCAGAAGAATAAGCATTGTTAGGGAATAAACATTGTGGTTTCTGTATGGAAACTTGTAGTATGCTCTGAGTCAGCAAGCATGGATATGCCAGTAGATTAATAATGAAAATTAAATAATGATAGAGGAATAGGAATTAAAGTAAAGATAATTTAGACAAAAAGTGAAGTAAAGAGAGTTCTAAAGAACTGCATTAGACAGGTAGTAAGGCTCTGAATACAGATTGCATCATCTTATAGTAGACCATGAAGAGTTTCAAATAGAGTGTATGAATGGGCAAGACCATATCAATGTGATTCTATGCATATGGCATTGCCAAAAATAAACATCCTAACTTCTCTCATGCACAAACATGGCCTGATCTGATAGTGACAACAAGAAAAAGATTTAAGGACCATGTGTTTAACTCCATCACATCAAGTGTGGGCTAAATTCGTTTTGATGTTTGACATATTTCCTTGGCTCTCGCACTGCAGAAACTTATATCAACACCGTTATAAATCACAGTTTACACAAAAGGGTGGTTTTCATGCAACATGCTAAATCCCAACTGATCAAACTGCATTCTGGCTTTGTGTGATGTATAAAGCCAACCGTACATATTGCCTGTTTCTTTGTGCCCTTTTAAAGGACAAGCCATGGTGTTGGAAGTAGAGGGAATCTTGATCAGAGTGCACACAGGGACATTGAAAACATGGGCTGTTTCTGCTTGTGCCCAGCCTTTGAACATTTATGTTGCCATTATTTACCATTTAAGAATTATTCCCAGAGATTTGGGGGGTGGGAGGGAAGATTGCTTTTTTTATATATCTAACACCAGATTGTACCACGTTTTTAAACTGTAACAATGTATCTGTTGTAAAGTGCACTTTTATGAGCATATGTTGGGGGGAAGCACCACTCTTTTTCAAGAGCTAGACAATTCACTGGGCTGAGGACGAAATCCTTTGAGTATTTGTTTCCCCTAATATCTTTGCCTCAAAATGCATTTTCATCAGCTTCCCACTTTTTAGAATGCCAGAATTATACAAACCTGCTGTATTTTGGAGAGGACTATATACATTTGTTGTTACCACATTTACAGCAGGCTTTCTGCATTTGGTTTTTTACTCGTGTCAGTGCAAGCTTCTTTTCTACCAAAGCTGGCTGCATATTAACATTTTCTAGGTATTTTTCCAGTGCGCTGCTTATGTATTGCTGTCCTCTCAGCTCCTCAGGAGGCACATCCTCTTGTTTAAAATACATATTCAACACATTCCTAAGTAGCAATGGAAATCAAATCCTTATACCTTCTGCCTTTATTTCATGTGCTATATCAGGTTACCTGTCAGCAGCATAGCCTGATATAGCACTACCACAAAGTACACTGTTCACCTCAAAAAAGTAAATAAGTTGATGGTAATGGATCTAGCAGTTCAATTTTTGATCCAGTGGCAGGAATTTTAAGAGAGAATGTTATGAGCACTCTCACAAAATGGTTGTCATGGTGGGTGTGGCCAATTACAAAACTGTCCTATATCAGAAAGCAAGCAAGCCCATGGCAACCACTATCCACCCCACTTTTCTTGTAAATGCTTCTGGAGTCCCTGTCAGCACAGAAACATCCTTCAAGATGCAGGTTTTGCTTGAAACTTATGCTTTGCTTTGAGGAATTCTGGATTCTCAGTGATCTTTTTTATAAATTAAAAGTGTGTGAGTTTGCAAAAGGAGATTGGCAGGCACCAAGAAATGTGTTGGTGGACCCACTGTTAACTCCAAAATGAAAAACAGTGGAAAATAGTTACTATGCAGCAGTCTACAGAAAGGTTTCCATATAATGATAATCAATCTTTCCCAAATGGCTCCCTTCAGACATGTTGGAATAAAAGTCCAGAAATTACAACTTTTTTCCAAAATAACTGGAGGATGCAACATTGGGGAAGACTGCTAATGCTACAGAAATGCCAACTATTAATGATAGGTAGATCACAGAAAGAATGAAATATTCTGAGTGTTCTCTCCAAATAAAATGTGAAACTGGGAAAAAGAATTCGTTTGGCCGAAGCTGATGTTGCTTGTAATGTCTTACTGGCTGCAATCAAAGGATTTTCTAACAGCTTCTGTGAACGAAAGATTTGCAAAGACTAAATAGCAAACAAAACATTTTCAATAAGTATGGCCAAGAGAGGGATAGAAGCAAGCCGGGCTTCCAGTTCAAGGGATCCCTTTTCCCTTGAAGATCCCTGTCTCATTGGATTTCCCTGGAGAGGGTGACCCGTCTGACAGAGCACTGCTGGTACATCCAGGAAGAGTATCATGTGAGGGCAACACTCATTCTGTCACATCAAGCGTTTTCTACTCAGTCCATACATCTTTAGTCCTCCACAGGCCAACAGTGCCCTTTCTTTCCCACCCATTACTATGTGTAAGATTGCACCATCATCTGCAGGAGCCTAAGCAGGCTGAGATGAAAGAACACGCTTTGGCAGGAGCCCTTCACCATGTTTTACATGCTTTCAGTTTGGCAGATTACTGTAAGGTGAACTATCAGAAATAACGTGCTTAGTTTTTCTTTTTAAAATATGTGGTATGAATGTCTTTTTGTTTTATATGTTACATTATGTTAATCCTGACTCTTGGTTTCTGATCACAATAAAGTGTCTGGTTAATGGGAAGAGAAAATCTGGGCTCTCCTGTCAATCAAATTCAAACCGACAGGCTATTAGTAGGCTTTTGCTATTCCTTGTTCAGTTAAACTCATTTCCACACAGAAGTGGTTAGCTCGGGGATTAAGCAAACCTGCATGCTTAGGCAAAGGGAGCTTGAGACTGATAGAAATATGATCAGTAAATGTCACTTTCCAATGAATGAGTTTACATTTCCAGGACCAGATGAATTGATTGCATCCCAGGAAACCGAAGGAACTACCTGATGGAACACTTACATATCAGCTTTGATAAACTGTAGAAAACTAGTGAAGTACCAGATGACTCAAGGAGAGCAACTGTTATCCATATATGCAAAAAAAAAAAGGTGGGGGGGAAGAAGATCCAGAAAACTACAGTCAGTCTGCTGCTCATATCTGAGCAGGTTCTAGATCAGATCATAAAAGATCAATCTGTAAACACCTAGCAGACAATGTGGTAATTAACATAAGTCAGCTTAGATTTGTCAAGAACAAATCTTGCCAGACTGGTCTTACCTCATTTTCTGATCAGGGAACTTCCTTAATAGATTGCCTTAATAGAAGACATAGTGTAGCTTGACTTCAGCAAAACATTTGACGAAGTACTTGTTGGCAGATTGCTGGGAAAGCCTTTAGCCCAGGAGAGATCAGAAAAGTCACACACACCAGGCATATCTATAAAAATAATGTATTTACAGAAAGCAAAATGAAAGCAAAACATATTTAAAGGACTTAGCTCTCATTGAGAGCTACCTGGCTTGCTACAGGCACAGAAGAGAAAGAGGAACTGAAACAAGTCCGGGCAGGTTCCTCCCCCCAGGCGATTGCCATCAAGCACGTGAAAGGAGACTATCAAATACAGCCTCTTCACCCGGCCAAAATGATTAGGTACAATAGCAGTCTTAATCGTTAGTAGGAAAACATCAACACTCCCCTTTTTATACTATAGATTAAGATGCAAACCAATCTTCTTTGACAACTTTGTATGTCTTTCCATTCACATTATTTTACCATTATCTCCCCTTTGGTTTAACAGAAAGCTACCATCCTTCTTCCTGTGTTTTTCCAAACCTAGGTTGTTATAATTCCAAGGCTTTTTAATGTGAAATGGCTTTTCATGCAGGCTTCAAAATCAAGCCTTTGTTTTTCTGTTGGTGTGAACAGCAGCAAATAATTCAACATAAATGCACAGATACATACAGCCTTGTTTGTCCTTCTTCATATATACACAGGGATCTGCTTTTCCTTTTTCAAAACCAAAATTCTGCAGTTTTTCATCTACTTTTTGGTTCCAGGATCTAGCAGCTTGTTTTAACCCATAGATTGACTTCTGCAGTTCACAGACTAGATTCTCCCCTTTTTCATAGCCAGGGGGTTGCTGCATGTATAATCTGTGGTCTAAATTACCATAGAGAAATGCAGTCTGAATGTCATAGTGGTTAACTGACATTCCTTTTAGTGCAGCAACTTTTAACAGTAATCTAATTGATTCACCTTTAGTAACTGGTGCAAAAGTCTTGTCAAAGTCTAAATCTTTCCTTTGAGTGAACCCTTTTGCAACCAACCTTGCTTTATATTTTTGGATTTTGCCATCAGCATCCCTTTTCAGTTTGAAACCCCACCTACAACCCAGACAGCGTTCATTGGGAGGTAGATTTACCAGTTTCCATGTTTTATTTTCTTTCAAGGATGCTAATTCCTGTTGCATGGCAGAATGCCAATTTTGTGCAATCTCAGGTGGTAAAGCATTTTGTTCTAAAGACTCAGGTTCTGTGAATATGTGAAAAGCCTTTACTGTTTCAGCCTGAAAACGTGATGGAGGAACGCCTTTATTACTCCTCTGAGATCTGCGAGGTAATACAGGGCTTAAATTCTGACTCCTATCACTGTCCTGAGAAGCATCTGTCTCATCAGACAGATCTTCAGTTTGCTTTTCTGGTTTAATGTCCTCATCAGGCAAAAAATCACCATCAGCAAGTCCTTGCTGTTCTCTTGTGGTGGTCAGATCAACTGGAGAGCTAGAATTTAATCTCCCCCAGTTTTGTTCAGCAAAAAAAGCGCTTTTGCTAATTATTAATTTCTCTCCCATTATGAACCTGTAGCTCCTCTGGCTTTGTCCATAGCCAACAAAGATGGCTTTCTTTGTTGTGGGGCCTCCTTTCCTTCTCTGCTGTTTTGGAATGTGAACCCATGCAGTGCTACCAAACACTCTAAGATGGTTTACCTTTGGTTTCACACCATAAAACAAATGAAATGGAGTGTCCTGAATCACAGAGTTATATAATCTGTTTTGTACATAACAAGCAGTAGATATGGCCTCTCCCCAATACTTAAAAAATAAATGTGAATCTTTAAGCATGCATTCCATTGCATTTTGCAAGGTTCTGCCCTTTCTTTCAGCAACACCATTTTGCTGAGGGGTGTAAGGGTTAGAAAGAATTTGTTCTACCCCCTTTTCCACTAGGAAAGGTACTCTCCTCCTCTATCACATTGGAGTGCAGATACAGGCCTAGGGAATTTTCCATTTGCCCATGTCACAAAACCTTTAAATTTCTCAAATGCCTCATCTTTGTGTTTTAAGATGTAGATAAATGTGTATCTTGAGAAATCATCAATGATGGTCATTGCATACCTTGCTTGTCCAAGACTTGGAGCAAAAGGACCAATAATGTCAGAGTGTACAATTTCCAAAGGTCTAGTTGTAACTCTGTCACTGTGCTTACTCACAGGAGCTTTCAGTGTTTTGCATTCTTTGCAAACTACACAGTTTAAGTATTTATCACAGGGTTTTATCTTTAGGTCAGCACACAGCTGTGGCATTTGTGCTATATACTTGAAATTAGCATGACCAAATCTCCTGTGCATCAGGTGTACACATTGGTCATGATATGGCGTGTTGCCAACTGCAGCCTTGCAGCTTGGCTTCCTTGCATTTTGCACAATGTATAAGGAGTCTTTTAACATACCAGTAGCACACAATTTCCCATTTTTTCGTATCTCACAACCATTTTTCTTAAATGTTATGATATACCCTGTTGCAGCCAATTGTGCCATAGATAAAAGGTTTGATTGTAAATCTGGCACATACAACACACCTTTTACAGTTTCTCCTAAGCAGGATAAATACAAGTCACCTTGTCCCATAATTTTGGTCACAGACCCATCAGCCAAAGATACACTTTGTCTTTCAGTTTTAGACAGTGACACAAAAGAGCTTTTACAATTACATAAATGACAATTGGCCCCAGAATCTAACCCCCATACATCAGAATTACCCTTCTCAGCAACCTGTGCAATTTGGGTTGTCTGAAGAGCCTTCTTCTGTGTCTTTCTACTCGTGGGTCTCATGGCACAGTCTCTTTGCAAATGTCCAGCTGAACCACAAGTGAAGCATCGCTGGCTGGCTAGCACTGTGGCCTCAGGTTCCTTTCCCTTCTTTTCCCTCATTTTCTGGTATTGCAGCTTTCCAGAAGAGATGGGGGGGATCTTTCCTCTCTCTTCTCCCATTCAGAGAGTAAGCGCTGTATAACATATGATGGGGTGAGGTCTGCTTCAGGCATAGCCTCCAGGGTACAAATCAGCGTGTCCCACGTTTCATTCAGTGAGGACAGGAGGATATATGAATTTGTGAGAGGTGTAAATTCCATTCCTCTCTCCTGCAACTCAACAAACAGCTGCTGAATATAATGCAGGTGCTCAGAAAGGCTATCTCCTTCTGCAAGGTAGGCTTTGTACAGCTTTTTCGTCAGAGTAATTTTACTCCCTGCTGTTGCCTTTACATATAAGTCTCTCAAAGCATCCCAAAGTTGCTTTGCAGACTGCATGCCTCGCACGTGGACTAGCTGATTGTCCTCAACTCCCAGGATAATGGTGGCTCTAGCTCGCTCATCCTGTCTCAGCCATTCAGCACTGGGATTTTGGGGGTTTTGCTCACCAATTGGCAGCCAAAGATTCTCTCTGCGAAGATACATCTCCATCTTCAGGGCCCAATTCAAATAGTTGGTCTCTGATAGGCACTCCAGAGGCATCGCTGAGGGCTGGGAGGTAGCCATGGCTTCTTCCTTCTTTTGCAAGTCACCTCAGCTGGCTTCTTTGTCCTGTAGACCAGCAGTTGCTGGAAAATCTCCAGGCAGCTCCAAAGAAAATCTTCACAGGTCTTTGCTACCTTCCTTTAAATTGTGCATGAGGTGTGGAGCTGATCTCTCTTTTCTCTCTGGGTTTTACTGGGCTTACTGGGCTGCTCACTGGGCCCATAACCTGTTGGCAGAATGCTGGGAAAGCCTTTAGCCCAGGAGAGATCAGAAAAGTCACACACACCAGGCATATCTATAAAAATAATTTATTTACAGAAAGCAAAATGAAAGCAAAACATATTTAAAGGACTTAGCTCTCATTGAGAGCAAGCCTGGCTTGCTACGTGCTGGCACAGAAGAGAAAGAGGAACTGAAACAAGTCCGGGGAAGGTTCCTCCCCCCAGGCGATTGCCATCAAGCACGTGAAAGGAGACAATCAAATACAGCCTCTTCACCTGGCCAAAATGATTAGGTACAGTAGCAGTCTTAATCGTTAGTAGGAAAACATCAACAGTACTCCATGACATGCTGATTAGCAGGCTAGTTAAGTGTAGGCTGGATGGCATGACAAGTCAATACAGAGCTGGTCTGGAAATTGTTCTTGGTGCTTATCAGTGATTCCTAAACAAATTGGGGAGCGATATTAAATGGGAAGTGGGATATCACAAGGATTGATTCTGAGTTCTCTATTCTTAATATTTTTTTTATTAATTATTTGTATGAAGAAAAGGAAGGAATGCTTATCAAATCTGCAGATGATACAACACTGGGAGGGACAGCTAATACCCTAAAAGACAGTAACAGAATGAAAATGATCAGTGACAAAAGCAAAATTCTTCACTTAATGCACAGGTAGAGAATGGGAAATGCCAGTAATAGACTTGCCAAAAAAGAAATGGAATAATAGTTGATTACAAGCTGACTAGAAGCCAGCAGGATGATACAGCTGCAAAAAAAGGTTAAGTGAAGTTTTAGAGGGCATGGACAGAACTATAATTTCCCATTCATGGGAAGGAATCATTCTACTCTAGTTTGCTTTGGGCAGATCCCACCATGAGCTCCAAACCTGTAAAAGGATTTAGAAAAAAATTACAACATTTCAGTGAAGGGCAACAAAGATGATCACAGGATTAGAAGCTAAGCCAGTTGTGTTTCACCTTGAGAAGAGACAACTGGCAGGGATAAAAATAGCACTGTTCAAATACCTGAAAGGGTGTTAGCTATACAGGAAGGTCAAGGCATGTTCTTACTAGCTCCAGAGTACAGAACACAGAATAATGGCTTCATGGTACAGGAAGGCAAACACGGAAAGAGGTGAAGTGGAATGCACACAAAAGAAGTGTGTATTGGGGGTGTTAGATGTTCAGCCCAGCCTTCTGCTTATTATCATTCATGGGGTTTGTCCCTTCATGCCATCTTCAAGGAATTATTTCCACTGATTATAATTGTTCTTGGAGTATGGTGTTGTGCTCTGTAATGGACAATCCCACAAGATGCAAATAATGAGAGTTAGGTTTAGGCTCTACAGATGGGTCTCTGGTGTCAAAACTGAGAGCTCTCTATATTTGGCAAACAGGTATTTGGGGGGTGGGGGTGGTTTGGTTTTGTTTGCATTTTGCAGCTGCCAGATGCCTGCCTGCCCGCCTGCCTCCCTCCCAGATCATTGTGCATGGGAAAAAGACATTAGCTCAGTTGTTGACCAAGAACCCAGAGTCCCATTTGGTAGTGATAGGGATTGTGGGGAAGAGCAGATCACAGGACTTCAATGTGCTTTGGCAAACAACCAGGATGTGGAGGTCCAGTTCTGCAGTGCCAACAATAAAATGCAAAGTTAAATTTTTGAGGCACATAGGAACAAAACTATCCCTGTGTCTGAAAATGTATTTTTTTATGTGTTTAGCATGGCTGAGCCCCTATCTGCAGAACAGATGAGTTAAAGAACTTGAAGCACAGTCCCGAGAATATCAGCTCGCCTGTCCCACTGAATGCCACTTAAGTTCAACATTGCTTATTTGTTGTGGTTCAGATTAGACCTTCCTCACCCATCCTTCACCACCATCCGAAATTACTGTAGGTTAGGCTAAAAGATGACAACTTGCTGAACAGCTTCTTGTGTCATTCATGCCCAAAGCCAACACTAATGAAATACCTGATTGTCTGTAGTATTAGGCTTCTATAGCTTACAATATTGTGTTTATCAACTATATGTTAACATTGTTCCTGGAAGGGGTTGGTAAATCCCCAGCCAAAACTGGAATTACAACACAGGGGAAATTCATCATTTTGCAACTAGATTTACAGAATACAGTGTTGATTAAATAAAGGATGTGTGATTGTCTCAAACCAAATGTTACAATTTTAAAACTGAGCAATAAATAACACCTCTCTTGAAAAGGAATGCTTTTAAAAAAATAAGGAAAAAAAAGGAAAGGGAAATAAAGAGCAAGTTGGATAATTAAAAAAATAAATTGGTGGCAATCTACAGTTTTAGCAGGCAAGTAGCAGTGGATATCACAGCAGGTGGCAGCACCAAACCAGCCTTAGCTGATCTCAAAAAACTAAGCAGGATCACTACATGGATGGGAGACCACCAGGAAATCCCAGGGCTCTAGGTTACCCTGGGATAAAGCAATAAAGGATAAAACCAATTTCTATATTATTGCCAAGAAAACATGATGGCACCCATGTAGTCACTAGAACCTGACTAGATTTCAGTTCAAGAGAAACCTTATCCTTAGCTTCTCTTTCTTTTTTACCTTTTTCAAAATTTAAAACCCTCTTTTATAATGGTTTTACCATTATGGCAAAGTAATAGCAGTCTGAGGTTCTGGGCAGATTGGGCCATCTTGTTCCTGAAGGTATCTGAGAAACTGTACAAGATGATTGCCTTTAGGCTCCTAATCTACCCTAATGTGAATCTTTCTTATACTGAGTCAGGGCCCCATGTGACTAGTCCATATTATTCTGACTGCTGGAATTTGTCAAAAACCTCAAGCAATAACTCTCCAAGGTATATTTCCCATCTCTCAACAAACCTGTCATACTTCTTGTTTCCCAAAGTGCAGGTGGCCTTGAATGTCTTTGATAAACTGAGTACTGAACTTGAGATGTTTTTCTTGCTGAGCAGTCTGCCCCATTTGTTGGGGAATCTTAGCTGGCTTCCAGAGTCTCATAATTGGAAGCGGGGTATTGTTACATAAAGCAAACCAAGACCTTCCAAATGTATTGGATTTCAGCTTACAGGCTTGCTGGTTATCAGGATAGCTGAAAATGAATGTATCTAGAAAGCACCAAGTTCAGAAAGAAAGCTGGAGGCTGTTGTTGCTCACCCAAGGAACACTGTTAAGCTTTTCATGGACAGAAGCAATAGACTTTGTTTCACCAGGACACAGGCACTTTCTGAGATTCCAGCTTTTGAAGCCCCCAGACATTATATTGGTGAAAACATGACACCAACAAAAGCATAAACATCCATCATAAAATCATTTGAAGATTTTAAAAATAAAATAAAAAGAGCAAGTTTCTCAGCTGGAGCTTGAGTCTTAGACCAAGTGGCTTTTCTGTCCCTATCCCTGGGCACCTCTGATTGACCCTACCTGGATATTACTATCATCTGCCCTAGTAGTCTTCAATTCATAGCATCTGCTACTATAGTGCAACTGCCCAATAACAAGACAAATACACTTTGTACATGATCAGAAATACTTGGCTTCCTCAAAGTAGGCATGAACTTGGTTGAAGCTTACCAACAAACTGAAACAAGGTAGCTAGGACTAAACCTTTCGGTAATTCTAGAAAAAAGACATTGCAAACAGTTGATGGTCACTGAGTGGTGGAAATCTGATTCAGAATTTATTGCTCTTCCTAATTCATATCCAGAGACCTCTTTTCCCATTTCTCCCTTGAGGGATAGACATCAGAAGGGAGTAAAACTTGGTTATGCCACCTGGCCCAGGATGGGAGGGGGGACAGTTATTCATGGGGGTGGTTGGCCCCATGAGGGTGCCATGGTTAAGAGCTTCCCTTCTGGAATTTTATATTTTATATTGTGTATTTGTATTTGTATTTTTAGGTATTTATATTTAACTGTTTTAGTGATTTGCTATTTTTACTATTTGTAAGTCGCCCAGAGTCATCGTACATGAGATGGGTGGCAAAGAAAATTTAACCAATCAATCAATCAATCAATCAATCAATCAATCTTGCCTTTTGCTTCTCACACTCAGCTGTTAATAGAAGTTGCCCATTTACATTCACTGTGTTACTGTTCTGAGAATCTCTTGCCACTAATGAGCTCCAGACAACACTTTCCCATCATCATTTACATATTTCACTGTAGTCTATAGAGCAGAGGCCCATGGACAGCACGCAGTTCTCCAGTCCCCATCTAAGTAACCCAAATGTGCATCAGAATATCACGGCCAAAATTCAAATTCAATGGAAAGGAGGAGGAGAACATCAGCCCTGTGGATATAAAAATAAGAGTGTTCCTCAGACCAAAAAAGGCTGACTGGCCATGGCTCAAGAATCACTTCTGAAATCAAACTATTTATGGAGGGCAGAAAGGATGATTTCCAATTAGGTTGACTGAGGGACATGAGGTATGATGATCACACAGATACAAAGGCATTAACCCAATGGTGAAATGCTAGGCCATCTGCCTGAATGGGTGGAATCTCATTCAGGAATTATGACTTCAGGGCAATCAGCATGTGAGCATTCCAGCTAATCCCCTCAATATTATAATCTTATAATATTGGCTTCCCTGCAGGCATTTGTGTTCAGGGTACATGCCTACCAATGAGAAGCTGAGCTGGCTGCATACATGTAGGCTTTCTCCTGCAGACATTCATACTGAGCACACAAATGTTTCAGAAAAGCCAACATTATTAACTGGGGGGATGGAAGGGTGGACGGAGACTTAAGCGGAGAGCTTGTCAGTTTGATAATGGGCTCATACATTAGCTAAGGGTGAAAATTCTTTAATTTGCACCAATCTTTGTAGATGTTCTGTTATATTTGGTGGAAATCTTATGTGCCTCCAAAGTAGGGGAGAAGAGGCAAGCACAAGTTTCCACCACTAACTAGTTGCTAGTAGTGGCCTCTTTTTCTCCTGGCTGCTATCAAAAGAGCTTCTGGGGAACCATCCTGCTTTGTCAGGATACTAGAAGCAAATTAAACATGATCTAAGAACAGAGATCAAAAGGAGATAAGAACAAAATCAGGATCAAACAGAGAGTAGAAGTATGAATACCTTGACCTAGAACATTACCATCCATGGGGACCACTGAAAGACCTGCTGTAGTCATGTTTTTTCCCCTTCTCCATCTGAAGTCTTTCCTTGTGAATTATGTCCCTAAGCTAGAGGACGAGAAGACTTCATTCATTCATTCATTCATTTATATGATCCACTGTGGGAACCTCCTCCTCCTCCTTTGAATCAAACTAAGAATTCTGGAAATAATAAATAAAATACTCTATATTGAAATAATGAACATTTCAAACATGAAAGTAAGGTTGGTTGGTTGGTTTTTCTTTTGCTATCCCATTTCAAATTTGCCTTTATACTCCTAAAGGCTAGATTGTGAGTTTTGAAGAAGAAATTGAGATTTCAGAAGGAGCCTGTTAGGTACAGAAAATAACCTTGGGAGAAAGATAAACTCAAGCCAGATAGCCATAAATTTGGATCATTGGCTTCACATGTGCACAATCTGCATCACCCAGGTTTATTCAGCAGCCTCAACCCCTCTTCTTAGCTGCCAAGTTTAAGATTAAACTTCCTGATTTTATGATCCGGAGGATGAATAGGGATGAAATAGATCTACAATAAGGGAGGGGGGAGGAGTTTCTGAAAATGTGCATTTCTGCTGTGCTCCACACTCACTTTCTCCTTGCCCAGCTCATGTGCAACATCTAACATATTCCATAAGTCTTGCTTGCCATTCTCAACCCAAGACATATGATGTGTCCATAATTAGTTGGAAATAAAAGGTGATTTGTGCTGCCAGACCTTACCATTTGGCACCAAATTTCAACAGCATGATCTTAGGGGTCCCCAGGGGCTGCCAAAAGGGGAGAGGAGGTGCATGCCATCATGCTAGTTATGGATTATTATACCCTGGTATAACAGGAATGAAATCAACTGTATTAAGACAGGAAGGAGAAAGATTTTTTTTAAAAAACAAAGGTATCACAGAGTCAAGAAGTCAGCCTTTGGTCAAGACCTGATCCCTATATTCACCATGCCTGAATTCCTAACTATTTAAAACCAACCCAGCGTGAAGCATATATTATATGAGAGAAGACAACTGGACTTTGCAGTAGAACCTGAAATTAGCCAAGGGAGGGAGGGAAAACATGCCTTTCTGGTTTGAAACAAAAGCAGGCTGTACAATAAGCATGCAAAAAATTCCATCCCACCAGTCGGCTTGCGCTGGAAACCTCCCTGGTCAATAGGAAGAGATGAATGGAGGTACCCGCTGAATAACCTCACTTTGCAACTTTTATGTGAAGGGTTGATAAATGAAGGCAGGGAGAGGTACAGGAAAGTGATTAAAACCAGCCTGCAGAAAAGGAAATCATAACCTCCCTAGGCTTTCAGCATTTTTTCCCCTGTGCCTGAGTTGGTTGGCTTGTTAACCCTCTCTCTTCTGGGCACATTCATGCTGAGTGCATGCAGGTATGTGTGTTTTGCAACAACCAACCAAACCATTCAGCAGCCCCCACTGCCTCTTATCTTTTAGGTCAATGTTTTTCAACCTCAGCAACTTTAAGATGTGTGGACTTCAACTCCCAGAATTCCCCAGCCAGCATGGCTGGCTGGGAAATTCTGGGAGTTGAAGTCCATACATCTTAAAGTTGCTGAGGTTGAGAAACACTGTTTTAGGTGCTGGTTTGCAGCCATTGTTTCCTTAATATGTTGGTATAATGGAAGGAACTTGTCCCTGTTGCCAAGGTGCTGAAACAAGTCTGTCCTGCTCCCTTGCACTTCACCAAGTGGTATATGCCATTTCCAAGGGAAGGGCTGAAGAAGCCCACCATTTCTGCTCAACATTTTCTTCAGCAGTTCTTCAGGAAACAATCTGCCTTTTAAAAGGTTCCTTGATTTTTTTAGAATATACAGTCTACAGGCTTGGGATTTTAGAAGAGTACCTCCTGCTTTTCTTACATAGAGTTTAGGGATCTAAATTGTCCTATACAGTACCATAGATTGACAAAGCCTGAAGCTAACAATCCCCTAGCTGCATTTGTAGAAGTAAGCAGGTGCAGCGTCAGTTGATGGAAGTTAAACAGGGTTGGACCTGGTTCATACCTGGATGAGAGATCATCAAGGAATACCTGGATGGTAGGCTTGCACATTACAGTGGGGAAAAAAAACCACCTCAGAAGACAGCAATGGCAAACTAATAAACATGTCCATGAAGTCAACAGAATTTGAGCTAGTGATGAAGGAAATATCAGACTGTAATTTTTCTAAACACCAATATATTTTAATATTTATATGGACTCTCCCAACTGTATTCTTTGCTTTTCCCAACATGGTTCCAACAGAATTCTGGAGATTTTCTGAAAGTCAAATTACCAACATTTGTTGTGTTAGGGCTATGCCTGCCAGAGTTCCCACTGGCTGTGTTAGCTGAAACTTCTAGAAATTATAGTCATGCTGATACAGTTGAGGATCACCTGGTTGGAAACGGCTGCTACTTACAATACTTTTACTATTCATCCTCCTTACTGAGAATAGGTTCATGACTGCTTTAATTCAGAGTTGGAAATTGAATCAGATGGATTAAGCAAGATGGATACTATGATGGACTTGAACAGCAGCTACTCAGGGCTGCCATTATCCTGAAGCAAAGTCTGAGATCTATCTCCAACCTCTTTTAACAAACTTCCAAAAGAAAAGAGTTGGGTAAATGGTAATCCTGATGTTTCCTATAGATGCAGGGAACCCATGCGTGCAATCGAAACAACCTGATCCTGAATCACTTATAAAAGCTCATCTCCATACTGAATAACGACTGCAAGTTCCCATAAGTCTAGAAGAGTTGTAAGGCAGTTTGGGTATTAGAATGATTCTTTTAGTAATTATTCACCGATTGGATTCAAATATTGTGTTAAGCTATGGTTTGCTAAACTAATGATTGTTGAATAAGCCATAATTGGCTGACCTCTACCACAGGTTATGCCATAAACTATGATTTACAAATAATGATGGCTGGGTTTACCCAACGTGCTAAGTCAAAATCAAACAAACCATATGAAAGCTTACTGCACTGTTGTATTTAGCCACTGAAGTATTGTTATTTGCTCTGGGTTTGGAAATTAACATGGTATATGAATTTCCTTATTTGTTTGTTTGTTTGTTTATTGTCAATATAATCTTCTGAAATAGAAGAGGAAGAACTAAGCCAAGCTCATCAAAACAGTCTAGTGGTTGAGTGAGTAACTGAATCTGAAAAATGCAGGACTTACAGTACATGAGATAAAACACTATCAAACACTGTTAAATTGAATAAACATGCTTAGAATTGCATCATCAAGCTCAAATTTAAGTATTACACAGACATTAGAATGGCTGTCTTAAAATTAGTCCCATCAGTCTTTTCAAAGGATGCTGAAGAGTCGTTTGAGAAAGAAAGAAAGAAAGAAAAAGAGAGAAAGAGAGAAAGAGAAAGAAAGAGAAAGAAAAGAAAGAAAGAGAGAGAGAGAGTGAGTGAGTCAAGGCTTTTAAACCATACAGGCCCAAGCAGATGCAATTTCAAAATGCTTAATCTGAAATAGTCTCATTAAATTCTGCAAGGCTATTTCTGATTGGAAAATGCAGGAAGAAATTGCTACACTAAATCAGCCATTTCTGAAAGGGAAGCTAGCTAAACAAGAAGTGATCCATTTAACAATACACAGCACTTACTTTAAATCAAGTAGTATTTAATTATTATGGGTGTACAGGTCTGCCTCAGCCAATCCATATTGCTAATGGCAGCTTCAATGCATGCCTTGTGCCCAAGTCACTATTATTGAGTGACGTGAAGTGGTGCAGCTACTTCATTCTGCTGTGTAGAACTGGAGTTTATTTCCAAGGGGTGGTTCTCAGAGATCTTCAGTGAAGAAAAGTCCTCTGCAGAATTCTGCAGAGCATTACTGAGTACAGGTGAGATTTCAGAATTTGTGCATAACAAACCTTCTAGTGAAGAGCTGCAGAATTTAGACTTGGATTGCCATGTTCAGAGCCCCATTCCTCAAAGCAGTTGAGGAAAAAAACTAAATCTGATTTCATTTCATTCACATTTAATTAAGTCCAAATATACCTCATGTGATTAGTCTCCAATCATAGATCTAATATTTTGCCCATTCTGTCCAATTGTGCAAGCAAAAAACATATTGGCAATAATGACTTCATTTGAGTAAGCCTGCCTACATATGAACTTTAGCTAATCTCAGATGTTTTGCAATAACCTTAACCAAAGAGTGCTCAGAACAGGGCTTAAACTGGTTTTCAGGGAGCATGTTTATATTGTATGCATGTAGAAGGGACTTTTCAAGAGCATATGTGACAATGAATGTGCACATGTCCTTGACATAACATTGTTGAGCTACACATGCTCAAGTATATGTTAATCTGCTAATGAATAATGTATCCAGTGGCTGTATAAATGGATGCTTCTAAGATGAGAGCCTTGTGCTGTGCCACTGAAACTGTAACGCTGCACTCTCCCTTGGGCTCAAGTAAAAGAATTTGCTGCAGCCAAATCTCTCTTTCTGTTGCCTTATGGGGCAGTGGACAAAATCTGCAACAACATTTTAACAATTACAGTTTGGGGGAGGCACCTAGGAACCATACCCATGGCTCACAGGGGTATGTATGGTTGAAGGCTGTGGTTGGTCACCTTTGTGCTAGTGTACAAGATAGAGGAAAGGAAACTACCATGGGAATCTGGCTCTCAAATTATTGCAGTTGTGCTCTATGTTATTGGAACCACATGAATCACAACCTTTGTTATGCCAAGAGGCTTTCCTGGCCCTGAGAAAATTGAGACTCAGAAACAGGGGTTCTCATTTTGGGTTTAATCCCTTTTCTATCACCTACAGAGTTCTTACCAGGAATCAGGCTTCTATCTTGGTGCCACTTGCGGCTGTTTTAATAGCTCTTTACCACACCCGCTGAAATGATCTCATAAATCCATCTTATAAGGCATTCTCAAACAAGGTGTTATTGTTGGACTAACTTAAAATAATTAGCTTGGTTGGTGATCTCTAAAACAAACTGGATGCTGTTTGAGGGCTGAGAACTACACCCACACGTGTATGCGTATGCTTATGTATATGTGTATATATGCATATACATGTGTGTATGTGTGTGTATGTGTGTGTGTGTGTGTGTGTATATATATATATATATATATATATACACACATACATACATACATACATACACACACAGTATGCATGTGTATACACACACACAGATATACACAAACACATGGGTGTGGGTATGGGTGTGGGTGTAAACATAAAATCAAACCACCAAATGATGAAGGTCTCTTAACTGAAGGTCAAGGACTGTAATCTACCATGATGGTCCAGTGTGGATTTGTAGATGGATGTTTTTCAACTTCCTAGATGAGAGCTGACGGTGACTGGCCCAAAGTCACCCAGCTTGTTTCCATGCCTCAGGCAGGACTAGAACCTGGGTCTCCCACTCCTACTACAGCACCTTAACCACCACACCACACTGGCGCACCCTCTTTCTCCTTCCTTCCTTCAAGATTTAAGGAGACAAGACAGAAGCTAGATTCTGATTCCCATATTTGTGATCTTTTATCCTTCCTTCCTTCCTTCCTTCCTTCCTTCCTTCCTTCCTTCCTTCCTTCCTTCCTTCCTTCCTTCCTTCCTAAACCTGAAGAGAAGATCCATCCTGCTCCTCAGCTCAAGATGAAAAACAACTGTTTGATAGCTCTAGATATCCATTCATCCCACCAAGGTACTTCTGAGCATGCCCAGTTGAAATGATATAACACGTGGCTGATGACTATCAGCAGCAGAACTTCATGGAGAAAGGTAGTCTGTCACAGCTAATGGGCACTTGTTTCAAAGGGATGCTGTATGTGCATTACCAGTGGATAGAGAAGGTGCAGAGAGGCCTTGGCAGACATTAGGAATGGAGTGCTGCTGATGATGAAAAGGCACTTTGCTAGTGAGGGAACGGTGGGAGAAAAAGGCCTTATCTGTCTTTTTGATTAGAAATGCATGCTTCCTTTCATCATCTCAGCTGAAAAATTGGCTCCTGCTCTTGGTTTATGAAACCATTTTTCTTTCCCCTTTCTTCTCAGGTTTGCAAACCCTTTAATAAATTAGTCGCTCTGAGGTGCCGAGGTGTCACAGCAACCTCAGAGGCTTTTCCCAAATGTGTCTTTAATATTTTATAAGTATTTTAAATAGATTCATTTGGTTTGAACAATCTGATTTATTCATGCCATTGGTCTGCCCCCCACATGCAAGTAAAATGGGGGGGGGGTTGCTACAAATGGGGCCATTTCACAAATTCCTCAGAATCAGATCTCAGTTTAACAATAGATGCTCAAGAGAAAAAAGGTCCCATCTGTATCACTGCTTGGCAACCTTTTGGTACCAGACAACAGGAACGTCAGAGGATACTACCACCAAATGGAAAGCATCTTAGGCCAAATTCAAAGATGGAAGAAAAGAGCTTACTTTTATGCATTCCACTTCTAAAGATCTATTGGGTATGAATGGTTCAAGTCAAGCAACAGACCAGGAAACTGTAGCATGTAACTATAAATAAGATAGTCAAATCCCATAATATATGAAAAATGTATTGTTTTTTAATATATTACATTTTATGCAACAGGTTCTAATGCCAAATAGTGAGTGTGAAATACTCTTGTGTGTAAGCTGCGTTAGAGCAAAGAATTAAGCATTTCAAATTTGAAAAAATTGGCTTGGATGGTATATATTTTTGGACATGTAAAGTCTCCTTCAAGTAGAGCTGGATTGTTGGCGGTTTTATGGACACATCCATGCAGTTTTCTTGGCAACAATATAGAAATAATTTGCCACTGCCACCTTCTGGAATGTTTTTGATCTTCTGGTCTAGCCTGCAGCCTTGGTATTCTCTGGAGGTCTCCCATCCCAGTACTATCCAAGCCTGACCCTGCTTGGCTATTGAGCTCAGACACATCAGGCAGATCCTGCCACCTACTAAGGCACTGGATAGATGCTCAGAGCCAGATGTGTGTGTTTTAACCCTTTCTGCCTCATGAAGGGGACTTTAGTCACTCTACTTCACTGAATTCTCACTGACAATTTTGATATGAAAACCAGCCTGATCTTCACCTGACACTTGAGGTAGTCATTCTGTGTGGGGGCTAAACAGAGGCAAAAGAGAACATCAGGGGTGGCTCTGCCATGAGGCAAAATGAGGAGAGCTAGCAGACAGGAGACAGTACTGCACTGTTGGAGGATGTCACTGTGGAATACCCAGTCCCCTTAGTCTATTGCTCTTAGGTACAATGGACTACCATTGTACCATCATAAGAATGAAATTCAGCTGACCTGTCTGATTGATCTCTCTGTGTGGAAGGGGATACATTACCTCAGGCTATGTGTCAGGCAGCTGAGTGTGTAGAGCCACCCTTGGTCTACTTGTATAACACTTTGATAGGAAGGAAGGAAGGAAGGAAGGAAGGAAGGAAGGAAGGAAGGAAGGAAGGAAGGAAGGAAGGAATTGTATCATCTAATTGTTGGAGTAACACCACCCTGCAGCAGTGAGTTGGGCCAAAAGGAAAGCAGAAGGTGGAGCAGACAGATGCTTTCTGGGGAAGAGTGGGAGAAGTCTTTTAATTTGAGATCCCTCTTTAAGAAGATGCCAGCATAAAAGTCTGGGGAAATCATTCACTGTTTAGCTTTCCTCTTATCCTGAAGAGCCTGCTAAAACAACTAGCTACGATAACTGGAGGCTTAACATTAAGCTCTACTATGGCAAGTGTGTTCCCATTGCAATACATGCCCAAATGGCAACTCTCTTGATATCATGGATTGAATAGAGTCACCCACAGCAAAAACATTCACAGAAGGCTGTAAGCAATATTACTGCAAAACAATCATGTGGAAATTGGAGAATTTGGATTACTACCTCTGAATTAGCATTCCAAATTGGTTGCCTGCCAGACGTATGGGACTATGATGTCTATTAGTACCATTCAGTACATGTAGCTTCATCCTGTACCTGTTGTGGAGGAACTGTAGTCCATCACAGCTGGAGATGCTGAGGCTGGGGAAGGCCTATGACAGCCCCTTGAGGGAGGGAGGCCAGGTCAGGAAACAGGCACCACAAGAAGTACTAGGCTACCATAACAGAGTCTTGAAAGCTTGGCAGCAGAAATTCCCTCATTCCCTCCCTCTTATACCAAGAAAGCCAAGAAGGGCCATCTTGAGTTTCTTTCTCATGCTTTCTTATTCCTGGGCTGACTCATATTTTACTAATGGGTGCTGTATACCTTCTCCAAGGTCATCTCTGTACTCCTATTCAGCTGATTCCAAAAGTGATGGAAGTGAAACCAGTTTTTTCTGATTTAGCTGCCAGCTACACTCTCTGTGTCTCTATAGTTTATGATTATGGAAGGCTGGGTACTTTAAAAAAAAACAACTGCAATCCTCATGTTACTACATGCTGCAATTGCATAATCCCTAAGCTTCCTCAACTGATGAGATTTGGCAATAAAATCATGATGGTCAACACTGGTATCTTAACTGCCCTAGTATGTTATCTAAACTACTCTAGGATATGATCTTAACTACAGCTTGGACTATTATAAAAGCTGTAAGCAAACTCCCAGTTGTCAATTAGCTATGCCATTTCTTTCACAGAAATAGTTTAATGCAGGGTACTTGCAAGACTGTAGAAATCATGATTGAGCCTGCAATCTTAGCTGAATTGCACTAAATTATGTCTGAACAGCAACATGAATAGAAAATACATTTAGATGTGCATTACCGACAACATCCTCTTGCAACTCTACTGATATTTCAAAACTTTTAATAAAAGTAAGATACTGTAATGTTGTAAAATTACCCTTAGCTACATATAAATGCATGGTAAGTGGAGATGTGGACTGGCAGAGCAAGCAAATTCCACTGGAGTTACAAAAACTGCATGCTTTAATACATTGGAGAGGGCTTATCCATGTGGCTTTACAAAGTCAATTCTAATTGTATATGAGACAGGGTAAAGAAAAGTTTATGTCTTCCTGTGGACATCTGTAAATTTGATTAAGTTCAGAGCTTATTCACTGATACAACTTTTTTTTCTTTTTTTAACGTTTAAAAACGTGTGCTGTCTCTATTGGGCCAGAGAAGTTTAACACTTCAAAATGGGTGTTTATTAAGAAAAAAAAATAGAAGCAAAGACAATCCAAGAGGAACAGTAGAGTTCCTGATATTAGGAAAGGGGATAATTGCTGATGTTATTTTCCTGTAGTTTTGACTTGCACCACAATAAGTATTTTCATGCCTTAGTGAGTTGGAGGAGTGGCAAAAAAGAAAAAGAAAAGCAAGAATAAAAGACTTAAGGCAAGCCTGTATAAATTATAAGCTTGCAGCTAGTCCAGTAAACCTTTTTTGTTGCTGGCTGTTCTAGGAATGTTCTAGGAATGGTTAAGCAGCTGATAGATCACAATTGGTAGACATTTTTTTATTAACAGGGAGAAGTTTTCTTAGAAAGGTAAACCTTGGGGGCAAGGTTGGGAAGGGGCATCAAGGTGTGCATTGATTCCTTCTGTACTTCCAACAGCTAAGCAGAACAATTTTCTCTTTGTGGACTCCAAAAAAATAGAGAAAACACGACAAAGCCACAACACAATCCCATTTATGGAAGATCAATAAAAGCCCAAGAAAATTTCAGAATATTTAGAAAATGATGGACACTTTTAAAACATTTTTAAAGAACCATATTTCAGATCAGAGATGGAATTGCCTTGGCTGGTCCAATAGCTTTCAACAGCAGCCTCTTCAACTCAGGAAAGGCTTCCAGAATTCTCAGGCAGTGTGGTCACTAAATGGCACCAAGTTGGGCAAAACTGACCTAAGACTAATGCAGTCAAAAATAGTTCAGCAGACAGGAGATGCCCATACCTGGTGAGACCACAGCTCTTCCTCTTCGATAGAAGGGGTGCCTCTTCATGGAATGTGTGTGCATGAGAGAAAGAGAGATGCCAAAGTGAAAATCCTTCCTCCATAAAGCAAAAGGGAATTGGATTATATAAAAAGTCTGGAGAACAGCATCACAAGTTGAAAGCAATGCGCTTGTTGGTTCCATCTATACCTTCATGATCTAAACCATTACCAGCTTCCTGTGGGTTTGTTGGTTTGTTTTTTACTACTTCATCTGTGTGAACTATATCCACACACAGATTCCAGCACACCTACGAACAGAGAGATCCTCATGAAGGGTGAGCTTTTGTACCGATTTTTTTCTCAGTGAAACTATAATGTTGCAAGATGTTTGGTAATCGCTGTTTTCCTTTCCTGGCATATGTGATTTAAAGCTCCCCTCTCCCAGCTTTGCTTCATATAATGTGCTGCTGCCTAGTCTGAAAGCCTTGTCGGAAGACTTGTATGAAAGAAATGGACTGGCAAGACATACAATCTTAAAGGAAGCTATAAATGGGATAGGTCAAGGACTAGGCATGTAAGCGACAGGGAAAAATCTTCCCTTTCATTTATACAGCTCCAGTTTCCATGTCTGTGAGACGCCAAATAAGGTATAGTAGCTTTTCCAAGCTGTGGGCCTGTACATTTTGCCTGACCTTATAATTCTCACAGTTCTAGACATTCCAAGGTAGAGAGAGGGTCATTCAGAGAGTTTGTAATTTCTGGTGCATATTTGCTCCTAAAGTATCTTCTGCATAGTTTCCCAGTGAGATCATGTACCAGGCTTGGAGAATTTTAAATAGGTTATTTTTCAAGCTTGCCCACAAAGGACCTGTCAAACTTAACCACTTTGGACTTACTAAGTAAAAGTGTGAGAACAAAAATGGTCTAACTGTAACAAGGCTTACCAAAATTACTGTTGTTTATTGGCCTGTTGCTAAACTGGCAGCATGCTGGACTAGAGTGACCTGCACTTCCACCAGGTTGTTGTGAAACTTAGGTAATACAAACATTGTTTCTTATTATCAGTTAAACTAACAAAGTTGAAAAAGCTCATTCTTCCCACGGGTTATTGTAGGGCCAACAGTATGGATCTTTGCTGACTGACATTTTGGATCACTGCAGGAATCACTCCCCACTGGTAGAAGGATCTGAGGCCATAGGTATCCTTATCCAAGGGCAGGCAGTGAAAACAAGAGAGAGCCCAGCAAAGCACGGGTGAAAAGTGCTATATAAAATTGCTATAAAAGACGCATTGAAAAGTTACAGGCACACAAGAAGCCTGTAGAGGGAACATGGATAAAGAGAAGAAGAAGCTAGAGAGAATTTGTGAATTCCAGAAGAGTTTTTACAAAATCATTCAAAACTAACCCTTACGTTTAGGTAGATAACCCAAAGCTTTCCATCAATATGGGACTCCCTAGCCCACTTTTTGAGACATCCGATGCCCCCACCTCTGGATTGCTATGGAGGATTTCAGTAGCAAAACATGAAAATATATTTTCCACTTTTTTAGTAAAAATTCCAACCACTATAACCATTTTTTTTATTCTGAAAACACCAACACCCGCCCACCCCCCAAAGCCTCACCTATCTGATGACAATGTTACTAATCTGTTCTTTGAAGCTCCTGGAGGCTGAAGAATTTCTTTTTTAAGTGCAAACCACAAACAATTTTCACCCCTGTCTTATTCCATGAGACCTAGAACCTTATTTAATTAAAATTAAATATCTCTGTGTTGAACCATCCACCACTGATCCTCACCTAGGTTGAAGATCAGTGTTTTAGGCTTACCCACCTCTATTCAAACATGTTTTTGTTAAAATAAAATATTTTTAAAGAATGCCCAATAATTTTAACACTAGGTAATTTTCTAAATTATAAGGAACTATTTAGGGTCATATAAATTTAAGGTAAAAGAAGAAATTTGTTAAAAAAATATTAGAAGGGGTGGTTATTTAATGGAGAACAGGTGGATGAGACTTCTCTTCAAAGTGATGGAGTTCAACAGTGTTAAATATATACAGTCAAATATATTTCAGTAATCATTGGATAAATATGTTTAATTTGGAAAAATCTAAAAAAAACAGTTAATTGCTTTTCTATCTTTTAGAATCACAGCTGTTACATCCAGAATGTTTCTTAATTAAATGAATTGCCTTCAAGGTGCCCCTTTACACATTGCCAGAAAAGAAGACATAGTCCAAAAAAGACATTCTAACAACATCTAATACAGGCCAACAAAAAATTGCATAGATTATTTTTTTATAGAATAGCAAATATATAAATAAAGGAATAGGGGTCCAATGTGGGTTGAAGCCTGAACCCAGCATAGAGTGGGGCAATCTGTGCCAATTTCCTTCCTTCCTTCCTTCCTTCCTTCCTTCCTTCCTTCCTTCCTTCCTTCCTTCCTTTCTTCTTTCGTTATAGCTGCCCCACTCAAAAGACTGGATGGCTTGGGGCAGGATGGACACCTCTAATTTTTGACTAATTTAAAATCCTCCACAAAATTTCATTTCTCATATGAAATCTGGAAGCAACACAGTGCTGCAAAGGTCAACGTATCCTCACAGCAACCACACCTAAATATGGGTGTGTACTAGTTTTTACTTAGTCCTCCTCCCTCTTTCATTTACCCATTCATTAACTAGGCTGTGTGTGTGTGTGTTTATGGTATAAAATAATGGCGAATAATAGAGTTTGGCGTGTGTGCCTTTTCCCCTCTCTTTTGACCTTGTCAGCAGCGTCTTTTTCCCTAGCCCATGTTGGTGCCACTAATAGGCGTGTACGTCTTAGTATGGTATACTTTGTAGATAGTGTCATCAGAGAGATTAAGGAAAGGTAGGGCAGGGCTGGGTCTCACTCAAATTGCACTTGCCAAGGATTAGTAGAAGCTCTGAGAATGCTGAAGAGGTAATCTCAGCAGCCATTGTCCTGATCAATACTCTGCTTTTAGAATGCCTGATTCCTACGAACTTTGGCATGCTTCATCCCCTCATCTAGCTTTTCTGAAAATGTCACGCCCTTCTGGCAAAAGAAAAAGTTATCAGCACTTTGGGTGCTTGTCTTTTGGCCTCCATTAGATTGTGGGAAGGGGGAGCTGTTTCTGAACTGGGCTCCAGAACTGGAAACACAAAAGGCTACACCCAGGGCAATGTGAAGTAAACAGGCTGTTTTCTGAGCATCAGATCTGGACCCAAGGTGAACAGACCAATCTTTGCACAGGCCCAATAAGTAATTGCTGTAAGTTAAGCATAATATATGAGCCTCATGTAGCGCAGAGGGGTAGGTGGCAGTATTGCAACTGAAACTCTCCCCATGACCTGAGTTCGATCCCAGAGGAAGCTGGATTCTCAGGTAGCTGGCTCAGGCTGACTCAGCCTTCCATCCTTCCGAGGTCGGTAAAATGAGTACCCAGCTTGCTGGGGAAGGTGACGACTGGGGAAGGCAATGGCAAACCACCCCGCTATAGTCTGCCAAGAAAACATCGCGAAAGCGGCATCCCCCCAAAGGGTCAGACATGACTTGGTGCTTGCACAGGGGACCTTTCACCTTTCACCTTTCACAAGCATAATATAATTTGCCTCAGTGTCATGGGAAAGATAGGGACCTGGTAATCTTTTTGCCTGCTCAGTGTGTGGGTAACTGAATGGATAACTTCAAAATCCTATTTGTTCTCCTTTACATGGGATTTAGACTGTATAGGTTTCCAATAGAGCAGGTGCTTGTTTTCTCTTCTCTTCTCTTCTCTTCTCTTCTCTTCTCTTCTCTTCTCTTCTCTTCTGCCTTTGAGTCATCGTTGACTCCTGGCAACTGCCGGGACTAGTCCCTGCAGTTTTCTTGGCAAAGATTTTCAGAAGTGGTTTGCCCTTGCCTGCTTCCTGGGGCTGAGAGAGAGTGACTGGCCCAAGGTCACCCAGCTGGCTTTTGCCTAAGGCAGGACTAGAATTTGCAGTTCTCAGTTTCTAGCCTGGTGCCTTAACCCCTGCATCAAACTGGCTCTCTACAGCAGGAATGGGCAACCTTTTTTTCTGTCAGGGGCTGTCTTCCTAATGGAGGAATGATCTTCCTTTCCGTTTCTCTCTTTCTTTCTCTCTCCCTCTCCCCTCCCCACTTCCTTTTTAAGCAGGTTCTTGAGGGGTGCATTGTTTTGCCAGAGATCTGAACAGACTGCTTGCACAGGATTTTGAAATTAAGCTGTAGGGAGTAGTTATGAACTGGAGCTTGGGGCTGGAGCTTGGGCACCCATGCAATAGAAGATTATCCTTTGTAAAGTAAAATGCATGATCACTCTTGGAGGTTCCTGGTAAGACCTGAGCTACTATTCTCTGGTCCGAATTTATGAAATTTGCTGTAGCCTGTGAAATGCCCAAATCTTCCTTACATTTGTTCACATCAAAACTACTTGAGAATACTTGAGAGGACTCATGTAAACAAGAAGCATGTTAACTGAGCCAGAATTTAATAACTAGTTTGGGGGTGGGGTGGGGTGGGGTGGGGTGGGGGGTAAATAGGCAAAACAAGCCTTGTAAACTATTAATGCAGATGTGGCCTTATTGTGGGCCTTCAGATGTTCCTGAAAGACTACTGCAAATGTACTTCACCATTTGCCATTTTGGTTGAGACTGCTGGAAATTATGGTTCAATGACATCTGGGGAACCATAAATTGCCCACCACTGTTTTAGAGATTAAGCAAGTCCATCCTCCTATTCTTCTTTCCCACCCTTTGGCTGATTTTCTGTCAGTCTTGCTGCCCAACTGACACAGCATTCCTGGAGGCCACTCAGCAAGGTTAGTCCTTGTTCAACTACTTTAGGTTTTGTTCTGTGTCACTTTTTCTTTAAAAAAAAAGTTGCACTTCTGCATGCCTAGAAGTTAAGCAAGCATGCTGACACTTCTCTCTTCATTCTTCAGTGGCTTCATTTCAGTTCCAGCTCTGTTGACACTCACTTTTGAGCTCATTATTAGAAGGAATAATCTACTTTTTTGTATTTCTCCTTTAGTTTTGCCTCCTTCGTAAAGTTCAGTTGCTTGATTATGCTAGCTTCTCTCTCTTTTTCTCTCTTTTTTATTTTATTTACTTCTACATATATTTAGTTATTCTGTAAAACCACTCTGTCACAAAACTTCTCTTTTTGGCTTTTCATTCTGTCCCAAATTAAGAAATGTCTCCCTTTTTTCATTTTTATAATCACTATCTCCTAAGGTTATTATTTTTATCATACTTTGTTATTTATGCAAAAGTGTAATAACATGATTGTAGAGATATTTTATTTGATACTAGTAAAGTATGTACAGTCTTATTGCATATTGTGGGTGAAATGCAAGTATGAGTTTTGTTTTGTTTTGTTTAGAAAGTGGAATTAAATAATCATCCAGAGATAAATTCTGAAACTGGAAGCAATGATTCTATCTTGCCTGAAGACAAAATTCGATCTGATTTGAAGAGGAAGAGATTATATGTCTTCTCATTAATACATAAGGCTGCCTAATTTGGCTCCTTTTTAACATGAAAGAATGTGAAATTTCTAATATTGGAATTAAGTCCTTCTAAATATGTAGGAAAATCTGAACTTTCTATGCATGCTAAAATTCCTGTTTTTGAAAATTTATAACGAGGATTTGTAACTCAAAAAAGTGCTCAAATTATGTATACTGCTGTGAAATATGTATAAAGCTACACACCTTAGAGAATAAAAGTACATAAAAGAGGTCCTGGAACTGATCTATCAATGAAATATTTCCTTGGTATCCATTGGTTCCCTTTGACATCTCCACAAACATCTTTCTTTCCTTGCACTTTTATTTTTCCCCCTAAGATGTCCTGTCTGTATCTTTAAAATATAAGATGGCATAAGGAGCAACCAAAATAATAGTTTTCAATTAACTCAATTCAGTGTAAATTAAATTGCATTGCATCAACCTCTGCTGCCCATGTCTTCATCATGGCTCTACCACTTTTGGGACTGCAGGCCATGCAATGGCCTGTTCTCCATCTAGAATACAGCACTCACTTGCATTATTCACTGTTCAGAAACCTAATATACTGAAAGATAATATATATAAAGGTTTGCTAGGATCATAGCTCTTCCTCTCCTGAAAGGAGTGTGGAGAGAACCAGTGTGTCATCAGCCAGCTATTTATTGAACCCCGCAAGTACAAACCAAAGAAGAAAATTTACTTATAGCATGGTTTAATGCCTTACCTTCAGCCTTACTGGAGGAGACATTTGCTTGCACCCTTATCCATCAAAATACTAGAAATGTACAGTGGGCCATGTCCATTCTACAGATAGTCCAGCCAATTTATATAGCTCCTTTTATTTTTATAGAGAACTTGAGAGGAAGGATAGAGATAGAAAGCACATATCACCTACCTTCTATTAGGTCCAATGTGTGGAAATTTCCAACAGCATTACTAAGTTTAGTTTACTGAGTATACATGTACAGCAGAGGCTACTCAAAATACATTAGAGGTATTAACAGTATACTCCTTGCCAAATATTCAGTTGTAGATTATCCTGGATACTTTTCTTCTTACTTTTTTTTTATTTTAATATTTCAATGTACAAATGTGGGTTAGATACATTCGAAATAGCCATTACTCGTAACCCGACCCTGAATTTATTTATACAGGGTTCTTTTCTTTGAAGTAGAACAAAATGGCTTACTTTAAGTTTCCTTTGACTGTATACAAACATTTCTGTCCCACCCTTCTAATGCACATCCATCACTCAGACTGATGACTAAAGCTTCTAAGCCAGACTTCCCCTCTCTGGCACCCTCCAGATTTGCCAGGACTGCAGGGCCTTTGCTTGGCTGGCCAGGAAATCTGGCAGTCCTGATACAACTGGAGAGCACCAGTTTGGGGAAGGCAGGTCTAAGCAAAGACCACTACATCACATCTGTGTTCTGTTTCAAGAGCATACTGCTGATTCTTAATAAATATTAACTAGTAGGAAAGTGTTGCTGCACAATAATTTGCACAGCATTATGGGTTAAAATCTTTTCAAATTTTTCCCTTTTGCATCTTAATTCCTCAGTTAACTCTTATGGGTCACTTACTTCTGATATACCAGAAAACTGGGCTCCCACAGTTATTACTTATTGGTCATAATCAATTAGGGAAATTTTTAAGACCATGGCAGTTTTATATAAATACACTGGCAAAGTTCACCTCCTATGATTTCTGACAATTAAATTGTTCTGTCACTTTGGGACTCTCATTAATCTCAACTTGTCATCCTTGTTTATGCAGGTTATAATGGGTTGTGTGTGTATAAGTAAAATGAGATGCTTAAAAGCCCTTGGCTGTTTAACTCTTTGATGAGAATACAATCAAAATCCTTACATAAAGGTGCTGGAATAAGATCCATACCACCACCACCACCAAAAAGAAACACTGTTTTGAAACTGAACTACATTCTGTCCTTAATAATTTATCTAAATAGACTTAGAAATTAAGGGGGGAAGAAGTAGAACTTAATGCTGCTATTTTTCCTGGATAATTTACATCTTCTCTTTCCACAAAAAGAAAAAAAGTGTTAATAAGAAGGGCAGTATGTGCAAGAGAAAATAAGTGCCAAAGATTTTAATGTTAACACTTTGTATTTTAGGGTCACATGGTCAGTGCAACATTAGCTGAATAAGGAGGAGCATTATCACCACAGGTGCTTATATCTCCTTTCCAGTGAACATCTGGCATACCAAGCTGAGAGCAACACATGTCCATGTTTGATGGCCAATCAAGGCCTTAAAGAACCCTCTTTTTTGCTCCTACCTGAACTACAAAATATTGCCAAGCAGCTGGCAGGCCATCAGTGGATTGTGTTGAATTTGGTAAGACCGACATTGTGCAACAATAAGAGTTAAACCCAAGCTCAGTAAGCCAAAAGGTTCGGGGATTAAATATATAATATGTGTGGAGAGGTTCAGTGTTTAATTTCAGAGATCAACACAGAGTTCAACTTAGGAAACAGATGCATTCATTCAGTAGATACATGCAATTCCTTTGTTGGGCTATTACACTTTCCTTATTCTCATGGCATTCAAGAATGACTATGAAGCCAGTGAAATCACAGCAGTCTTGAACAACAAACATCTAATGATTTGTTTGGCAGATATCTGTAAGAATCCCTGCTTCTTACATCAGTGCCTGCAAACTTGTGGACCTATTCTTAAAGATCAGTGAAATAAATATTTTACCATTTTTAAAAGTGAAGTTTACTATATTAGTTTACTTGTTTTGGTATTGGGTTTGATTGCCTTACCCTACCATATGTGAATCTATAAAGTGCAAAGTGGCTTAGCTAGCATGAACCCAGATTCCCTTCCAGCCATCTGCTTATTTCACTAGGTTGAACCGGAAAGAGATTAGAAACTGGGCAGAGGTGGCTTGTGGGTCTCTCATGCAAATCTCATGCAAGGAGGCAACTTCTTTTAGGAACAGCCTTTGATTCAGAAACACCAAACTCAGGTTAGTTTCCAATAGCACTGAACTGGAACCAAAGTGAATCTTGTGGTCAATACACATATAGACCATAAGTGCAGCTCCAGTATTTTTTTCTACCAGTTGTTATTCAATCTGATGAAATATAATTTGTTTTCAAAATTTATCTCAAGGGAAAAGAGAATTTAGACAACATTCTGATGGGTGGAATGGGACAGCAGGGATTAACACCAGGCAAACAGTCAAGGGGAAAACAACACCCTAATCAAGGAACTACCAAGGAGAAAACCACACCCACACCCACACTGGCAGGGCAAGCTGCTGTATATAAACAGGGAGCAAACCCCTCACTCACTTGCACTGATGATGTCACCTTGTTGGGTAATGAAACATCTGCAAGAAAATAACCAAGCTCAGAGAGCACCAAGGACTCCATGGGGCATTTCTTGCACAAAAGTATTTATGAGGTATTCCTGGGATGAAGGTGCAAGACAATGTCTTTTCATTGTATAATCCTCTGTCTGGCAGTCAGTGATTTCCTTGGCTTCCCTCATTTCATTTAAATCAACATAAGGAAACTCCTTCTATTATACTTTTTAATTTGGGAAGTATGGACAGTCATGGGTGCTTTGGGCTAATTAAAACCTATGTTGCAAAAAACAATTCCATTATTTCCAGCAACATTGTAAGCTTAAAAACATCCCAAAGAGAAATCCAGAAGAAATTCTGAAGCATCCTGAGAATAAATAGAAAAGCAGAAGCTGACATCTCAGAAGAAGAAAACTTTTGAGAAATTGCAAGTCAAAATTCAACACAACATCATTTTTTATGTTGCAGCCTTTGCTCAAGAACCCCCTCCACACACACACACACACACACACACACAATTAGCTCTAAAATATATACAGCTCAAGCTTCATTGGTGGTTCAGCACTTAACATAAATTGTAAAGTGGATTTTAAAAGATTAATGTTACTGTTCCACGGTTGGGAACCATATAGAATTATTTACTTTTTCCATAATTGACATACACAAAACCAGGAACAGCTCATTGAATTATCCCAAAGGCTAAAAGAACTAGATGAGCACTAACCTAATAAGATTCAGCCATGTCCAGTTTTGTTGCTATGATAATAGAGTTAGATATGAAATTAAGAAAATCTATAATTTTAAATCCAAGTCCATTGCATCATGGATATTGTAACCCATCCATGTCCTGAAAGTGATGTTTGTATAAACTGTATAAGAGAAAGAGAGTGAAAGAAAGCATCTTCTGTTTTAAAAGCTGTTTTATAAAGCAGAACATGACTTGCATAAACTTAAGCAAACTGTAACACAAAACAGAGAATTAAGGAGGAAATCAAAAATAAAAATCAATATCAGCAGTTATTTTTATCCATCAAAACAGCCTATTTCTGAAAAGGAAGTAAGAATGCAGCAGAAAATAGAAAAAGTTATCCTTGCAAACAGATCCTTGCAAGTTAGATCTGGGGAAAAAACAAAAGAAATGGAATTATGCACAATATCATGCATAGAACAAGATATTGTATGTTCTATTATTGGGGAAGAAATGCAACTAGTAAAATGTAATATACAATCACTTTGATCCAATCAATCTGAAGAGTGACTGGAAATAATAATAGTAATAATAATAATTGCAAAAGGCAGCTTTACTTGGAACAGCTTACGTCCTGCAGTGATACCTTTAACACTATCAAACAACAACATCTGCCTATCCCATGTCCTTGGGAAGGACTGGATAGGTGGATAAAAATGCTAAAGCCAGTCTAAAAAACATCTGGCTGACTGTGCAACCAACAATAATAATAGTCATAGCAAGAAGGAGGACAGAATGCTGCCAGAAAAAAAAATTTTTTTTTAATCTTATTATAATATGGTCCTTTTTTATAATATGGTCCCTTGATCTGATTCAGAGAATAAGCAAATCCTCTGAAGCAAATACCAAGATACATAGAGGGGCTGGAGACAGGAGAGCCAAATGAAATGCTGTTATACAAGTGGAAATCCATGCTCATAACACATAGATAAAGGGAGAGAGAGAGGGACAGAGAGAGAGAGAGTGGGACAGAGAGAGACAATAGATAGATAGATAGATAGATAGATAGATAGATAGATAGATAGATAGATAGATAGATAGATAGATAGATAGACAGACAGACAGACAGACAGACAGACAGACAGACAGACAGACAGACAGACAGACAGAGAATTTCATCTTGGAACCAAAATTATGTGTAATGCTCCTGCAAGGCCTGTACCATATTATTAGATGTCTTTCATTCCATAACAGGATAGGAAGATGTCAGAGGAAAGTTGGAGTAAATACTCTGTTTGAAGTCTTATCTAATCCAAGTCTGATTTAAAGATAAACTGTTATTGCTACAGATGAAGGTGATGATGATGATGATGATGATAAATAAAAGAGGTGATAGTCCATTCAGTAGTCATTCAAGTTGTAATAGTAATAATATTTTTACTAGAAGTAATCAGAAAAAAGTAAGTCCTTGACCGTAAGTATATGTTTGTCAACTGCAACAGACCAAACTTTCTGAGAAGAAATGTTGTCTAGAAAAACTACTATACAAAAGTTGTTTCTGCCATAATTAGCCATAGATCTTTTCTTATTAAAGGGATAATTTAAAGGGATATCTTCAGACGCCGTAGAGTCCATGCTTACGGTGTGTTTGTGTGCAGTGGGAGTGCTCACTCAATGCATCTCCTATCAACTGAAACTCATAAATGCGATGCCTTCCTCATAACCTCTACGGTCTCATGGAACACATCTCTTGTTGTAAAGCTGACATTTTAACTTTAAGTGAGGTGAAAGCAAAGATAAAATTAGCACGGTAGGGAAGCTCTAGACCCTCAATTTATGTTTGTGTTTAACACCTTATTTTGTATATCTTCCTACATAAACAGTTTTTATCTTAGCCCTTGATAGGGTGCCTTCAAAGAATTAAACATCGAGCTGTTAAAAAACACTAATTAGAAGCCTCAGTACAAAGGGGAACACATTTATTAGTCAAATCTTGTAAACCCACAATGCCCTGTGGGTTCAGTCAATGCATGTGCCCAAATGTGTGTGAAGCAACTCAATAAAAATATTATGGAGTTAATCACAAAACCTTTCAGGAAAATAATCACTCTAAAAAGTACCATAAATGATTTTTTTTTTAAAAGGAAAAAAAGCGGCACTCTATGTTAAAGCTAAACAATAAAATCCGCACTGAGCATAAACTCATTCTCAAAGCAGGCACATTTTATACCCCTGGTTCGAGAGGTCTGCAACCTTATATACATTTGCCAAAGGACACATGTTAATTATGTTTAGTTTCTCTGCAACCAGCAACATGTTTCTTAAATTAACACTTCATTCCTTTCAGTCACGTCTTAACAATGTCAAGGCTTTAAAAATATTCGTCGTATAGATGATGGTAAAAAAATTTAATGCCTATATATATATATACTTTTCCCCTCATTCCTTCATGCTCCAAATGCATTTAATTTGCAAGCCATGTAGGGCTGTATATTATATAAAAATGGGATGCTTTCCATATTAAACATTTCAGAGGGAAGAGAAGATTATTTTGATGTAGTTTGATCAGACTAATTCTGACATTTGTAATCTTTTTTATAATTTCCCAGTACTTTTCATATGTTTTGTGTTACTAGCCAGTATGTTCAATGCATGTCAAGAATAACTATGTTTCAAAATTTACTAATTCCTATTAAGGAAACAAAATACACTTCATTTGGAGAATTATAATTTATATGATGTTAGGTGCTTCATAAGATATGTAATCCTGGGAGAAAAAAAAAGAGAAATAAAAGAAATAAACTTACAAAAAAGAAATTAAAATTAAAAAGAGATTTACAAGCTGTATAAAATTAAACAAGGATTTTCAAAATAACATTAGGTTATATGACAGATGAATATAATTTTATATCAATTTTAACTATTATTGAAGTCAAATAAATAAATAGCAAAGGGAATTAGAAGTTATCAATCAGAATAAACAGGAGTTTCTGCCCAATTTAAGAAAATCTACCCTTACTAAAACAAAATCTTTTATTTTAAAGTTTTATATTGAGAGACATTCTGACTTAAGATATGGTAAAAGACCACGTACAGAATTATAGTTCATAAATAGTTTCCATGTTAAATTCAATTCTCTATCAGATTTTTAAAAATAAATACTTATTCTTTTACATTTATGCCTACTCCTACAGCTTAGTATGCCATTCTTCTAAAGCAGGAATTTCCTGTGAGAATCATAAAGTATCCTGGTAACTGTTATCATAGGCTTAGTAACAGCCAAAAGAATAGATGGCTGGAAAGAAAAGTCAGTATTTAAGATTTGTTTCAGTGTCTGGTGAATCATCTTCAATAACTGTTGAGCTTTATGACATTACCACCAAATGTGAGAAAATGATCCAACCTGATTATTGTATTTCTACCTTTTAAAAAAATATATGAGTGATCTATTTTGGTAATCAACACTGGGGTAATATATACTAACAAAAATTTTTCAGTTTTCTGAAAGTGTAATATTCACAGTAAATTTCATATTTATCTTCCATTGGTATTCCCACTGTTGCATATCAGTTGTCCTTTTACATTTTGCATCCATTCAATCATACAGTCTTTGGCTTGTTCAGTTTCTGAATCATATTTCAGTAACAACTTATAAATAAACCCCAACAGATGTTCTGAATTTATTCATACAAACACACACACCCATGCACACATACCCATACACCTACATAGACACATACATACAAATATATATATAAACAGTGATATTTGTTCATATATATGTATGTATGTGTATGTGTGTGTGTGTATATAAACAAATACTAACGTATATTTGTTGTTGTTTATTCGTTCAGTCGCTTCCGACTCTTCATGACTTCATGGACCAGCCCACGCCAGAGCTTCCTGTCGGTCGTCAACACCCCCAGCTCCCCCAGGGACAAGTCCGTCACCTCTAGAATATCATCCATCCACCTTGCCCTTGGTCGGCCCCTCTTCCTTTTGCCCTCCACTCTCCCTAGCATCAGCATCTTCTCCAGGGTGTCCTGTCTTCTCATTATGTGGCCAAAGTATTTCAGTTTTGCCTTTAATATCATTCCCTCAAGTGAGCAGTCTGGCTTTATTTCCTGGAGGATGGACTGGTTTGAACTTCTTGCAGTCCAAGGCACTCTCAGAATTTTCCTCCAACACCACAGTTCAAAAGGATCTATCTTCCTTCTGTCAGCCTTCTTTATGGTCCAGCTCTCGCAGCCATATGTTACTACTGGGAATACCATTGCTTTAATTATGTGGACCTTTGCTGTCAGTGTGATGTCTCTGCTCTTAACTATTTTATTGAGATTTGTCATTGCTCTTCTCCCAAGGATTAAACATCTTCTGATTTCCTGACTGCAGTCAGCATCTGCAGTAATCTTTGCACCTAGAAATACGAAGTCTTTAACTGCCTCATCATTTTCTCCCTCTATTTGCCAGTTATCAATCAAGCTGGTTGCCATAATCTTGGTTTTTTTGAGGTCTAGCTGCAAGCCAGCTTTTGCACTTTCTTCTTTCACCTTCATCATAAGGCTCCTCAGTTCCTCTTCGCTTTCAGCCATCAAAGTGGTATCATCTGCATATCTGAGATTGTTAATGTTTCTTTCAGCGATTTTACCCCAGCCTTGGATTCTTCAAGCCCAGCATGTCGCATGATGTGTTCTGCATTCAAGTTGAATAGGTAGGGTGAGAGTATACAACCCTGCCGTACTCCTTTCCCAATCTTAAACCAGTCCGTTGTTCCGTGGTCTGTTCTTACCGTTGCTACTTGGTCGTTATACAGATTCCTTATCTCCTCTGGCTAACCTCTGGAATTTTGCATTTAATTGGGCATATCTTGTCAGGAGGCAGACAAGATGACTTGGTATCCCCATACTGCTAAGAACTTGCCATAATTTGTTATGGTCCACACAGTCAAAGTCTTTAGAGTAGTCAATGAAACAGAAATAGATGTTTTTCTGAAACTCCCTGGCTTTTTCCATTATCCAGCGGACATTGGCAATTTGGTCCCTAGTTCCTCTGCCTTTTCTAAACCCAGCTTGTACATCTGGCAATTCCTGCTCCATGAATTGCTGAAGTCTATCTTGCAGAATCTTGAGCATTACCTTACTGGCTTGTGAAATGAGTGCCACTGTTCGATAGTTTGAACATTCTTTAGTGTTTCCCTTTTTTGGAATGGGGATATAAGTTGATTTTTTCCAATCTGATGGCCATTCTTGTGTTTTCCAAATTTGCTGGCATATAGCATGCATTACCTTGACAGCATCATCTTGCAAGATTTTGAACAATTCAACTGGGATACCATCGTCTCCTGCTGCCTTGTTGTTTGCAATGCTCCTTTAAGGCCCATTCAATCTCACTCTTCAGGATGTCTGGCTCTAGCTCCCTGACCACACCATCAAAGCTATCCCCGATATTGTTATTCTTCCTGTACAGGTCTTCCAGATATTCTTGCCACCTTTTCTTGATCTCTTCTTCTTCTGTTAGGTCCTTGCCATCTTTGTTTTTGATCATACCCATTTTGGTCTGGAATTTACCTCCAATGTTTCTTATTTTCTGGAAGAAGTCTCTTGTCCTTCCTATTCTATCGTCTTCTTCCACTTCTGTGCATTGCTTGTTTAAAAATAATTCCTTATCTCTTCTGGCTAACCTCTGGAATTTTGCATTTAATTGGGCATATCTCCCCCTATCGCTGTTGCCTTTTGCTTTCCTTCTTTCTTGGGCTACTTCTAGTGTCTCAGCCAGACATCCATTTTGCCTTCTTGATTTTCTCTTTCTTTGGGATGTATTTTGTTGCCGCCTCCTGAACAATGCTGCCAACTTCTGTCCATAGTTCTTCCGAGACCCTATCTACTAAGTCCAGTCCCTTAAATCTATTCTTCACTTCCACTGCATATTCCTTAGGAATATTAGTGAGCTCATATCTAGCTGATCTGTGGGTCTTCCCTAATCTCTTTAGTCTGATCCTAAATTGTGCAAGAAGAAGTTTGTGATCTGAACTACAGTCAGCTCCGGGTCTTGTTTTTACCGACTGTATAGATGTCCGCCACCTTTGGCTGCAAAGGATGTAGTCAATCTGATTTCGGTGTTGTCCATCTGGTGAAGTCCATTTATAAAGCCATCTCTTAGGTTGTTGGAAGAGAGGTTTGTTATGCAGAGTGAGTTGTCTTGGCAAAATTCTATCAGCCTATGTCCTGCTTCATTTTGTTCTCCCAGGCCATGCTTACCTGTAATTCCAGGTGTCATTTGACTGCCCACCTTAGCATTCCAGTCTCCTGTGATGACAACAACATCTCTTTTAGGTGTATTGTCCAGTAGGTGCTGCAGATCCTCATAGAACTGCTCTACTTCAGTTTCTTCAGCATCTGTGGTTGGGGTGTATATTTGGATCACTGTGATGTAAGATGGCTTGCCCTGAATTCGAACTGAGATCATTCTATCATTTTTTGGATTGTATCCAAGCACTGCTTTAGCCACTTTACTATTAATTATGAAGGCTACTCCATTTCTTCTGTGGTCCTCTTGTCCACAGTAGTAGATGTGATGGTCATCTGATGTGACGTGGCCCATTCCAGTCCATTTCAGTTCACTGACACCCAAAATGTCTATCTTTAATCTTGGCATCTCACTAATAACCACATCCAATTTGCCCTGGCTCATAGATCTTACATTCCAGGTTCCAATGGTGTGTTGATCATTAGAACATCGGATTCGCCATTCACCACCAGCACCATTGGCTGCTATCTGTCCTTTTGGCTTTGAGCTAGCTGCGTCATCACATCTGGGGCTAGTTGAACCCATCCTCTGTTCCTCCCCAGTAGTATTTTGACCATCTTCCAACCTGGGAGTCTCATCTTCCGATGGTATACCGACATATCTCTGGTTGTACTGATCTATTTAGTTTTCATGGCAAGAATACTGGGATGGGTTGCCATTACATTCCCCAGGGATTGCATTTAGTCTCTCTGTCATGACCTTCCCATCTTGGGTGGCCTTTCACGATTTAGCTCATAGCATCACTGAGGTGCTCAAGCTCTAGCACCACAACAAGGTAACGATCCTTTGCTGGAAACGAATGTTTATATATATTTATATTTATATTTGTGTATACATATATATAGTATGCAAATATATAATATATGAATGTTCTGAATTTATTCATTCATATAAATTCATTCATATATACGAAAATTGAGTCAGTTTTCTAAGTGTTCCACCTTGCTTTTGTAATTTCTTTTGAACAATACTAGTTAACTAACGATATTGGAATCAGTGAGGTATTTCTGACCATTCCAAGGAAAGAAATCTCAAAAGTTTTCATCTTTGTTTTATTAAAAATTAAATCTTGCAATCTATACAAATCATTATCCCTCTCCTGTTCAAATATTTTGTATATTCATCTTATGAAAATAAATATTTAATACTGAAGGTGCTTCTTCAGTATTAAATATTTAATTTTGTACGGTACTTTTTGTACAGTATTTAATCAGGTAATCTCTTATACATGGGAGAGGTCTCTATCCAACTAAAGATGTTTAGTTGTATCCAATATTTATGCAAGCCTTTTGGGATTCCTTCAATAGAGGCAATCCAGCCCTATGAATATGATCCAATCTGTAATGCAAGTAAGACAACTTGCTTGATGATACATACTTTTAGTTGAGATTCTCAAGGCTTAGGGAGATCAGTACCAAAGTAGAGATCAAGTTTTTTGCATACATTTTGAGATGAGTTCCAGTGAGGCTTCCTCAGCACCACGGTTCAGAAGTGGAGATTGCTTTGCGCTATTTACAGTCTGTGTGGAATTTTAATTTTGTGGGGTTGGTTAGGGACTGGATGCTTCTTGGGAGGTATCAGTTGATTGGTGGTTAGGAATGATGTTAATTCTATTCTGATTGGTCTGCCTCATCAGTCTTTTGTGTATGGTTGGAATCAGGTGCTGACTGGGTAGTGGATCATATCTAGTTTCATTGATTTTGATGGCTCCTTTATTTAAGTGCCAGTGTACCAGGAATTCCTGGCACTTCTACTGTTTGTGTGGTCAATTATTTCCATATTTTCCCAGTCAAATGTGTGGTTCCTAGCTATACCCACAGACTTTGCAGAATTAAACCCTGTTAATTGCTGCAAAAGTTGCTTGTCCTCTTCAGATCAATTCCATGTAATAATTTACATCTTCTTTTTGTTAATCCAATGTTTTGATCATGAACCATATTGCTATATTTCATTACTGATTTTAAAAAGATTATTGAGTGGGTAACTGTAAGTACAACCTCAGCAGCATACACTTTTAATTTAAATTCTTGATTTGCCAACTTGATTCCTGAAATTTTATTCTCTTGCTCTATCTGCCTTTCCAGTGGCTCTAATGTCAATAAAAATAAAGGAAAGAGGGAATAAAATTGTCATTTTATAATAAATTTTTGGGATAAAAATCAATTCGCAATTAACTTCTAAACTCTTATAAACACTCTGTATCCATGTGAGAAGATGTGAGCTACAATTAATCTCCTTCATCTTCTTCAATGTCACAAGTATAAAAGTTCATTCCAAATTTTCAAAAGCTTTATATACATTAAGAAAAATCATAGCTGCTTTCTTATTTTTCTGATTATCAGAGGCATTCAAGATATATTTTATATTGCCTCTTATATATCTCTTCAGGTCAAATTCAGTCTGATCAGGGTAAATTAGTTCAGTTAGAAAGCCATTTGACTTCTTTCAATTCTTTAATCTTTGTTTTAACGTGTGGACATATGAAAACAGACACCAAGTCTGGAGAAGATGAATGAGTATTTTAATACAACAAAGGTTATGAAATTTCAGATCGACAACAGATTTTCAATAATCCAATCACAGAAGATGAAACAAAGCAAACAATGTGGAAATTAAATAAATCCCTAGGACCATGTAGTTTTTCTGAATATACTAAGATTAAAAAAAATAAAAACAAAACCATTAACCCTGGTAGTGAATGAGATAAACAAAAATCAAGGACTTCTTCATTGTAGCAAAAGGCTTTTATTCCTTCCTTCCTAAGGGGCTGCCCCTCTTTTTATTTTTGTGGTGTATTGTTATTTTTTATAATTATATTGATTATTTTATTTTATTTTATTTATTATTTTGCTACCACCCAACTTCAGAGTGACTCTGGTGTCTCATAGTATAAAACAGAGTATGAATACAATAACAGAATAAAAAATACAGTAAGAGAAATGACACGATGGCAGTCTTGACAACATCAATACACACACACACACATCTATCAGATGGAACTGGACAGATGGAACTGTGCAAAAGCCCTCTTGGCCACAGCTGCTACCTTCTCTTCAAGCAGGAGCTGTGAGTCCAAGAGGACCCCTAGATTGCCTACTACTCCTAAATGGGGAAGTGCAACTCAATCCAGGAGTAAGGATAGAAGATCCCCGGACCTAGGCAGTCCCAATAGCCATAGCCACTCATCTTGGTATGATTGAGTCATAGTCGGTTTATCCCTATCCAGGCCTGCACAGTCTTTAAGCACTGGGATCCTGACAGCCTCACTTAGCTGGCCTGGAGTCAAAACATATAACTGGGTATCATCAAACTGGCATATGACCTCACCCAGCAGTTTCATGTAGATGTTGAACAAGAGGGGAGACAGTATCAAACCTTGAGGCACCCCACAAAGGAATGACCTGTCCCCCCCCACAACACCAACTCTAACTGGCCTTGTTCTTACTTCTGTTTGCTACCTAGTGTTGCTTATGCAAGATGGTTGGCCATCTAAATCGAAATAAATAAATAAATATTTCTTCGATTTACAAAGAGAAGAATGAACTAATTCATCCAGAATCATATAAGCTGATCTCTTCATTAAATGTAGATTAGAAACTTTTTACAGAAAATAAATGTTTTCATGACAAGCAATACTTAAACAGGAAGGTCATATTCTTGAAGCTTAAAAGTGAAATCAGCTACTAATCACAGACTCCACCAATAGCTGTGGAAGAACTTCTGCAGGTCATAATCCTGTAATCTTGGGCAAAAATTGGGGTGTGCATATTCAAAGCATGGATGTGGCTCAAGCAAAGTACTGTACATCTGTTGCACATAGAAGCCCATTTCTCCATGCAAAATCAGATCTTGGAACCCTCACCATACATTAAGCAATCCAGGATTTACATGCAAAAATAACAATACCACATCATGGGCATAGCATCCCATCCCAAACTACAAAAGTCAGTGGATGTGGTTCTAAGGGAATAAATGGGAGTCATTTGCCATGCATTGGTCCAAATATCTTTCTTGGTCCTTGTGAAACAATCAACTCCTGTTTGGAGCTGCAATCCTAAGAATACTTACTTGAGGGTAAGATCTTTAAATATAGTGGGACATAATCCGAAGTAGGAATGCACAAATGTTTTGGAAGAGGTCTTTTGGGACACATGGAAGCATATATGAAATACCTCTTTAAATCATTAAAACATCCACATGTGGAAACAGCTGGCAGTAGTTTCTGAAGCACTCATGCAAGCCTGAGAAAAGCAGTGGCTGCTTTAACAATTCCAAAAGAGATGTTTCACATGCATCCCTGCACAATCTGAAGCGCCTCTTTCTGATGACTTCCACAGTACTACTCAGCAAGCAGTTTGGTATCCTGCTTTTCCACTGAAAATGAGTTAGTCAAACCCAACAATGTGGGTGAGCTGTAAACCATGCCCTTAATCTCCACTGAAATCAATGGCACTTAGAAAGACAGGCATTGGCTGGATCATACATTGCCATTACTGTAATTGTACATTATTACATTTCTGCTCATAGTTCTGAAGTTCAGCATAGTTTTCTACACCATTGAAACAAAAAAATGAATCCCTTATTTCTGTCTAACATTCAATATTACTTTCATTTGGGGCAATATCAAATTGTTGTCTTAGTTCTTCCTAGCTTTTAGGCCTCGTTAGAAACAGATCAGCTCAAGGCTTGCCATGTGGTGTTATAAGCATTCCCCTAACATAACATTATGAAGCTGGTCAGACCTTGCTTTTTACAGTGTTTTATGTTACAACCCAATTAGACTCTTACAGCGCCCTTGCATGTACTTAGAGTTTAGAGTTTCACTAAATACACTGAATGCTTTATTTGGGGGGACCTCTGTGACACTGCTTAAGCAGTTTTAAGCAGGCTGAAAAATATGTTTCCAGTCAATCTCACTCTTCAGAGATACATTATACACCACCGGCTAGCGCAGAGTCATAAACCATCATCTTTCCTGATTGCAAGATGCAGACGGTTATTATACCAATAACTGCCCACAGCTACAGAATTTAGCAGGGAAAAAAAGACAATTATTTCCAGTATTTCGCAGAGCCCCACTTTAACAAATTATATGAAGATTAACTAATGGCAGCTGCAGCCACTGGATAGTTAGTCAAATTGGGCATGACGTGTCTGCCTGATGCTCTGTCTATTCTTAGAGAAGGTCCTTTGCCAGCCCTTGGTACAAGTTTGTTTTTTTTCTAAAAGCAGACTGGATGTTCATCCTTTCCCTTGCCTGAAACAGAGTGGTTGCCTAAATCTACCATTAACAACCCAGACGTTTCTAAACATTTGGCAGTAAATCTAATATATTCCTGCCTTTCCGCTAAGAAATAAAATCCAGTGCGCATAATCACGTGAAGGCAATGTCTTTCCCAGTCTAAAATGTCATGATGGATTAAGAACTCCAAATGGTTCATTCTCCTTTCAGGGACAGCAGGCCATCCATCAGCCTAGAAGTGGGGGCTCTGTCACCCCTTGTATTGTGGAAGCCTTCAATACTCCGTTAATTTCAGTAACAGGCAAAAGAATTTGGTGCCATCCCTTCCTAGGAGGAAGGCAAGGGGGGGAAAGGCTCTAAAGCTCTAAGAAAGGGGAAGTACTTATCTTTGCCTTGGCTTTACTTTATAAAAAAAAGGTATCCTGCTTTGAGAAGGAAGAACAGCCACTCATGCCAATTCTGTTGTTAAGCAAAGTGTCAGGAGACAGAGCATGTTCTGAACCACTTGGAATTCCTTAGGGGGTTGATTGTATGTTTAAAATGTAGAAACACTGTATATCTTCATCTTTCAAACAGGTTTATCACGTGCTGAGCCAGGAGAAGTCTTCACCAATGCAAATAATGAAAGGTATTTCAGGCTTGATTATAGCTACTCTGAGCTTGACAGGATTCAATTCCACTCCGTTTTAAAACCAAGAAAGGTGATCAGGTTGAAAACATAATCAAACAGAGGCAAAACAGAGACTGGAGGATATGGTGTACAGCACTACTGAAGAAAAAGCAGGTTCTGGAACTACATAATGTGTCACTTGCCATTGCTACAAAACCGGGGCATCTGCAAGGATGGGTGGAGTTTATCTTTAACCATATGGTGATTGTCTTACACTCTCAGCAAAGGCTACTCATTTTCATTGGGGAAGAACCTCACCAGGCCAGCCTCTCCATTCCCAGTCAAGACTCCAGCTCCTGACATTTGCCTAATTATCTTCCCTCATCATCTGTCACTTCTTGAAGGCTCCATTCAGATGCCAGGTATTTCCAATATTAATCATGTCACTAAAAGCAGCATCTTTTCATGTAAATGGGCTTTATTATGTGGAGGGGGGGAGAGAGTGAAACAGAGAGCCTTCCTTTGAGCAGCAGGAGCCCATTTGCAGCCAGAGGGTCTGAAACCTGACATGCTGCCTTCTCAAGAAAGATGCTTCCCCAGGACCTCCCAGCAAGAGCTAGGCATCGGTCACTAGGAGTTTCTTCCTGTCTCTGCCGTTTCCACCCTTGGCCTTGAGGCATGCTAATTTGCCCCCATTGTTTCAGGGTGACTTCCCAGCGTTCACAAACAAAGCCTTTTCGCATAAGACTCAGGATACAAGAATCTGGTGTTTGCATCTTGCCATCCTAGATTGCAGCATCCAGTCAGACTACAAAAGAAATGGGCTTCTCCTTTACTAGTACTGTACCGCAATTCTTTCAAGAAAGTTAAGTCACTGGACCTATTTTCTTGGCTGCAGACATCCAGAATGTGGAGATTTAAAGAGGAATATGGGCAGACCATATCCCACCCTTTTGTTTCCCCTCACTTGGAACATTGAGAGCCCCTAAACATTTGGACAGCTTGTTCACTGACTCCACACTCAATTGTTTTAAACAGGTGAAGAGAATGCCATCTGCAAGCAAACCCTAATCCTCTTTATCCTCATTTCCAGAGCCTCTCTGCTTGCAATGCCTAAAAACTGATGGTGTGATGGACTGCCATTTTGAAGAAGGAATCACATGGCACTTGTAGCACAGGCTCCTTTAAAAATGTAATGAAAAACACTTCCCCAAAAGTTAGGGAAAACAGAAATCATGACGCTGCTTATTTGCCTGAATACCCAACTCTCTGTGGTCCTTTGGATCTTCCCAGTGATAGGGGTGGTTCTGAAGCTCCATGGTTACTGAATTAAGTGAGTTCATATACTAGATGGAAAGACAAAAGGCACAAATTCTATCCTATAACATGAAGAATCAAATCAATGCAAGGTGAAGATGCTGCTGGTCAGAAGAAGAAAGTTGGCTGGGCCATTTGGATTCAATATGCTGTGAAAGGGGCTGTATAAAAGATCACATTCACTGGTTAGGGGTGCTCCTTGGGTCAGTTGTGCCCCTGGGTTATCAGTGATAGTGAGTATGAGTGTGTTAAGCAAACCTCCTTTGGTTGTCAGCCACCAATTTTTCTGAGTCAGACCGATTTGGCAAAAGTTATCCAAGACTGGCTTGTATTCTCTTTAGATTATAGCTATCTATTCTCTATGAGGCTGCCAGTCTAAAGGCATGGTGTATGTTGTAGTCCTTAAAGCCTTGAATGGCCAAAGCTTCAACTGTCCAAGGGACTGCCTGTTTTGCTACAAATCTCTCCAAGGATTAAGTTCTGCAGGAGAGACACTTTTGTGGACACCATTTATTGGACATGCAGGAAAGGACTGTTTTCTATCTTTCCATAATGGTGGAAGGCTCTCTTTACAATTACAATTGGCCCCTGCTTTCTTAATGTTTTGGAAATAAAGACCCATCTTTTTTATTTGATCTTCTAGATTATAAAATTATGTATGTTTGCAAAAAGCGTTCTTATAGGTCATCCAGCCCAGCCTCCTGCTCAATACAGGGATCTACTAAATTATCCCCCAAAAGCCATACAGCCCCATTTGAAAACCTCTAGTGAGAGGGAGTCCACCAGGCAGATTAGTTCACTACCCTTACCATCAGGAAATTCCTTCTAATATTCAGCCTGAATCTCCTTTTTTTCCAACCTGATGCTTGTCCTGATCTCAGTTTCAATAGAGGACAGTTCCATACCTCTTGTCCATGCCAATCTTTAAGATATGTGTAGACTGTTATCATATTCCCCCTTCAGTTTCTGTTTTGCAAGCACACATGATTTTACAGTATCTACATCTGAACATAAGTTCTCCAGAGTAACCTAGACTGTATTTTAAATTTCTATTTTCAGCGTGTTGTATCACACCTAAGCCACTGCAGAGTAGCAATGAGCTTCTTTTCTTCTCCAAGGTAGTCCCCCAAAGCTGCTCAGAAGTATCTACCCACCTTTTTAAAACCTACTTGGTTTGCACAAGGGGCCCCAGGGTAGTGGGAACCTGTTTCACCAGTGGATGCTATGCTGCTTGTGGATAGCTTCATGCTTACTGGGTTCAGTTCTGTCCTCCCTGAGCCAGATTTAATGAGCCCAGCAACCATTAACTTTAGTAATGCTATAAGAATACACCGTTCTTGTTCGTGTAGAGTGTAACACTCTAATGTGTTACATAATTAGTCAAATTATTTGTCTGAAGATGTATTAGCTCCAGTAATTCATTCAGGCAAGTGAGCCCCTTCTCTGTGTACAATAACACATTTCCAAAGTTCTTACAACAGCACCATCTCATTTTCTACTCTTTTGAGCTTTGAAATTCATGCGCTAATGAACTGATACCTTTCTTTTGGTGGTGGTGGTACAATGTAACAATATTAATTCCACACGAAGCATCCTAGCGTCCACTTAAAAAGACAGTGAATTGTAATACACTTACACCCACCACATCCCTATTCTCTCTCAGACTTGACTTGTGAAGGCAATAGGGGTATGGTTGGTGTAAGTATATTACAATTAATATACTTAATTGTACGTATTAATCATAATACACTATGATGTAACTTTAAGCTTAAAGTGCAAATTCCAGTCAAAATCTCATGCGTGTTTATAAAGATGAACCAAGAAAGTTATTTGAAACTAACTGCCAAGTAAATTACACATAGAATTCAGTTTCTTTTTGGTTTTAAATGTCTTACATGCCTTCTTAGTTCAAACAAGATATGTCAATTGGCAGCCATTTTGTGGGAATAACATATCTGGACTACAAAACTCTGGACAATCACTCGATGGCAGCAAAGGGCTACTTTACTCTCTCTGTTTGCTCTCATCTAGTGGTCATCTGGATTTTTGTAGTCCAAATCTGGTACCCTTAATTCTGCTGAAACCAAATTTCAAAGTAGGCTAATGTTATTGCACTGCTCAAGGGAAGGATGCTTATCAGTGAACATTTCCCTTTTATCACATGCATTACAGCCTTTATTGATGTTTGTAGCAGCAGTTCTCCTTGATTCTGAGCAAAGTTCATTGCCTGTAGGCTATAAAGGAGATAAGCATCTTACAATCCTCTTTTTAATTACTCAAAGACACCAAACATTGGAAAAATCCCCAAATCACTTCCGATCTCCCTGGAGCTGCTTTCATAGCTAAGCTTGTAGAGACTGGGGGAAAATGAGTCACAGTGCTACTGGATTTGGCATGGCACTTTCAACTCTTTCCCTTGGAATGCTGCATAAGAGAAAGAAAGGGAAATTCAATGCATTTACAGTATTTTAATCCTGATTCTAAGAATCAAATATATCCATGTCATTTATTTCTAAGGATGAGCATAGCTATAGATAAATGTCGATGTACTGTAGATTTGATAAATTTAGTAGATAGATACACCTGATCCCCAACTTAGAAGTCGTGTTGTAAAGAGCGATGCTTCTCAGCTTTATGTAATGGTTGCCTATTCTAAAACACCATCAGACTCATGAGCACGACTGTAGATGTAGGTGTAGGTGTAGATAGTGTTTGGGGGTGGGGGAGATAATATCTTATTGTGGCCCCAAGCAAAGTGGCTTGTGGAAGGCCCTTTCCTTGTCTCTGGGTTCCTTTCTATATCGGAGAGGACTTTTGGCAGAGATGATGACAGGAAGTGATCTGAATAAGGAAGACAGGGATTGCCATTTTTATTTCCTATCATGCCTTGAGATATTGAAGAAGATTTAAGTGGTGGTTCCTGAGTTTAGTAGCTATGTCTGACCTGGAACCTCATTATTTGCTAGTTGTTCTAATCAAAACTGGGCTGCTGAGTCCAGGAGCTTGACTTTGCTATCTTTGACAGTTGCCAATCTTTCCTATAACCTGGTGTACATGGACACCCAAAGCAAGACTAGGTATCTTTCCTCCAAATGAAGAAACATGCATCATGACATCACACGCAAGTGGTGACCCTTATGTATTTGTGATGTCACAAGTACAAAAGGGACAGTTTGTAACACATTACCACATGCATTTTGGCATTTGACCTCCTTGCCCCCACCCATGGATGCATTGGAGGTCCTGGCAAATCCAGCATGCCTCATTAGCATGTGCATTAGCATGTAAATTGAGTTCATCCCATGATGAAACTCTGAGGAAGCTATTTGTTGCCATACCCACTTCCTCTCTCTCTCTCTTCCTCCTTCTTCCACCTACTGAGGAGGCAGCAAGCATGCTGTTCTCCTCTGTCTCCACCTTGGGCCTAAAGCCATGTGCCTTGCCCTTTGTACATGCAGCTCTTAGCAGCTGTAGGGCTAAGAGATCACCAAGTATAGGTAAAGAACAGAAGAAACAAGGAACTTCATTTTCCACCAAAGATGAATGTAATTGGACCGAACAATAAAGTCAGTAAGACCCTTTTTACTTTTACTTGTCTTAAACCTACTTTGTCTGAGAGTGTGATTCTTTAAGCTTGGGAGGGCTGAATGTGTAAAATCAATCACCTGTGTTTCTCTGATGTGCTCATTAAAGCTATTTAAGATAATATTCTTTTTCTGTGCACAGCTTCTCTGCTGTGTTAAGCTGTGCTCCATTCTGTGGTCCTAGCAGGCCACTAATGGCTTCAGGATGCCCATGCTGGTGCACAAAACAACGGTGGCATGTTTTTCTCTGTGCACGTACAAAGACATGCTGGCTGGAAAGTAAGATTGAAGGGCAAAATATTTTGCAGGTTCGGTGAAACAGTTATTTAACCACCAGCAGCACCCAAAAAAGTTATATAATTGTGACAGAAATCAGAGAAAGCAAGTTTCTCTAATCATGAGAATTCAAAGGAGCATGCCCTCTCACACACATACAAAGAGAGAAAGCATTTGAAAGGAATCACAAAGCACGTTAATATTATTATCATAAATATATATGTAAATATATATATATATATATATTAATATGTAAGCTAATATACTTTTATATTATAAAGAAAACAATATCATTTTTATATTATACACACACACACATATATATATATATAATATTTTTATTAATACACACATATTTTATTTTTAGTGTGTTTATTGTATTTGTAACTGTTTTGATTTTTTGTTTTTATTGTAAACTGCCCAGAGTCCCTCGTTTGGGAGGGAGATGGGCGGTGATACAGTTTGAGAAATCATATATATATATATATATATATATATATATATATATATATATATAATTAATATATAAGTTAATATACTCTTATACTAAAGAAAAACAGTGCCATAATTGGAATATTCTTCTCAGGTCTTGCTGACAAATGGAGCCATCCGATTCCAGACCAGGAGCTCAAATGCACAGGAAAAGTTGCTCAGATCTGGATGTTTCCTGGTGAGTCAATATTCTGTATGTAACATACTCCCAGCATTTATCTTCATTAGCCCTAATGCTGGATACTGGTATAAGGAGCAGATTGACACATTGCTGCATGCTTTTGGTGGCAACTAGTAAAATAGGAAAACTTCCCCTCAGGACATTTCTAATCTGCTTAGCTTATTAAAAAGTTAATAAGCAACTTTATTATGGAACGAAACTACCTACATGGGAGAACACTCTACAGTGTGCTAAAAGGTTCTGTACCGCTGTGAGATTAAAGTTGGGGGATGAAAATACAAGCTAGAAGGAAAGTGCACCATTTGCACAATGAATGCGATTAACCATGGAAATAAACTACCTATGGAAAGGGCTTAATTCTATGCCATTTTATCTATCTATCTATCTATCTATCTATCTATCTATCTATCTATCTATCTATCTATCTATCTATCTATCTATCTATCAAATTTATCACCACCCATCTCCCAAAAGGGACTCTGGGCGGTTTACAATAAAACATAAATAAAAATATAAAACTGTAAAACACTATAATACACAATAAAATATATATGATAAAAACCCCAATGGCTGGAAGTTCTCTGTGATTTGCAAGCAGAGCAGGGTCCTTCTAAGGAACTAACCATCCCCAGGAATAGCTACTCTCTCTCCCGCCCCAGGCATAATTACAGACCCATGTCTTTAGCTGTTTCCTAAAGTCCAGGAGGGAGGGAGCCAATCTCACTTCTGGGGAAGGATATTCCAAAGGGAAGGAGCTGTTGCAGAGAAGGCCCACCTCCTGGACCCCACCAGATGAGATTCTCTTGCAGACGGGGTCCGTAGCATGCCCTCTCTGCACGACCAGGTAGGACAGGTTGATGTGATGGGGAGGAGATGGTCCCTCAGGTAACCTGGACCCGTGCCATGTAGGGTTTTAAAGGTGATAACCAATTATCAATAACCAATTTCCCTTTTACAATGCCTTTAAGAGCCAGGGAGGATTTTTGCTGAATAAGGTCAAGTTGCATTCTCGATTCAGGCCATTTCAAATCTCTTCTGCAATTGTGCTGATCAGCATCACCCTCAATCTCAAGTCGACATAGTACAATAGGGAAAATATAAACCACATTACTCTTTTTCAATAAATACTGGAATTAATGTATCTTTGCAAGACTTTAAATGATTAACTTTCCATCCTAAACCAAAGAAATCATATTGGTGTTCTCCAGGGTTGCAGATGAAAAGTGTTAAGTGGAACATGAGGGATTAGCATGAGCAGCTCTGCTCTGAAGAAGGAAAATGTGGAGAAGCAAAGCTGGTTCCTTAGGAGCTGATGCCTAAAGGCCTTCTGAGCTGGGAGGCACTTTGGGTTTTGTCCCCATCTGTCTGTAACGTAATCTGACCCCAAAAGGGGTGTCTAGGAAGCATCAGCCTGCAGACCCAAACCTGTGCCCACCTTTTCATATATAACCAATCTGAACAAGATACAGAACTGTCTTTGCAGTCTTACTACCTGGGTCATTCCTGGGCCTTCAGACAGACACAAAAACAGATCTAGAGTTGATTGCAGCATCACAGCCATGATCTTGACTTTTTTTAACCATAGCCTGCAGACACCTCTGTCTTTGCCACATCTTTGTGTTGATCCTACTGATATAAAAGCAAGTCTGAGTGAATCAATAACATCAAAGTTTGGTGCCTGTTTCATTTTATATTCATTTTTATTTATATATCAAATTTATTCACCACCCATCTCACTCAGAGAGCGACTCTGGGAGGGTTACATAAAATAGGAATAAAACATTAGTTAAAATAAAATAAAACAATACAATAAAAACAATCTTCTTAATAAATAATATGTTCCAAGAGGTAGATAGTAAAAAGTCCTTAATTTAATTTTCAGGAAGCGTCTTTAGGGTGCTAACCGCCCCCAGGGTTGGTTACATAAATAAAGTCTGCCAACATGTGATGTGTCAGTGGGAAAAATTAGATTTCCCCCCACTTCACAGAGTTCAGTCAGTTCAGTTAAAGGGATAACTGGAGCCACTTATGGGAATACTACATTGAACCATCAGGGTTGGATCAACACTGCCCTTTAAATTTCACAAATATTAGCTCCCCTTATCACAATGAAGTTCTCACCACACAGATTCTAGATGAACATCATGCCTTACTTAGAATAAAAATTTTGAAGACGTCTGTAAAAAAAATCTCCAGATGCTAAAAGTCTAACAAAGATTACAAGCCTATCTTTAAAGTTTCAAGCCTCCAACTATAGACAGTCAGAGAGTTTCAAAATAAGAAGATTTGAGACAATTGTGAATCTTCCCATGTGGCTATCCTGTCAAAATCATTCCAGGAAAACAGCAGAAAATGTTTGAGGAAGTCACAAAGAATCCCAGAACAATGTCAAGGGATATGTAGGCCTCTTTCACCTTGGCTAAGGTCAATGTTCATGATGCCTCCTTCAGAAAAGCACTAGATAAAAATGGGATTCTTGGGAGAGTAACAAGGCTGAAGCCATTGCTCATTTAAGAGGACACTGGCACTCATCTCAAGTCTATCAAAAAGCACCTAGATGACCCTCCAGACCTCTGGAGTAATATTCTATGGATGGATGAATCAAAAGTGGAATTTAGGTCTACATGCCTATTGTTATGCCTGGTAGAAACCAATTGAATCAAGTCTCTTTACTTCAGTCATCAACCAGCAAAATGAAGCCTTGAAAAATAGTTGCATTCATCCTCTTGCAATAATAGTATAACTTATACACTAAAAAAAAGGACTAAAGATTTTAATCATTAGCACAAACTATAAAATCATGATACCAATACAACTAAAATGATAAGATTTTAAACACAAGACAGAATATAGTGAAAATTTGTAAAACTATAGAGTGATGAGTTGGAATAATAAAATTAGCTAGCCTGAAATTTAAAACCATTACATCACCAAACTCTATATATAAACAATGTTTAATATTAATATTGTGCTCAAAGAGGTTAGAATGGTGTAGCATAGAGTAAAATAACATATAAAAGAGTGATTATAACTTAAAAGGCTAAAGAGTTAAAAAGACCAATTGGAACCATTTAGAATTGATTCTGACGATAATAATAATAAAATAAACATAATAATCAACAATCAATAAAAGTATAAATATAATGCATAGAAAATCAGCTAAACAGATGGCTACAGCTAAAATAGGTGATCAACAAACCCAGATGGGAAATGTCTAAGAGTTACTTGAAGACAGATTGCAGTGCATTCTACCAAAAGTGGAGCAGTTTTTGACAACATTCAACAAAGTAGAATCAGACTGATCTGATAATAACTAGAGGCAAAAAGAGTCAGAGCAACCAGGGTACTTGACTGAAAGTGGAAATAGTATTCCTGGTGAACATGAGCATAGAATGAACAGTTCAGCACATCTTGATCTAGTGTTTCAATTGTTCCTCGATCATAGAGGCACACCCTCCACTTAAATGGGATGTTCCAGTGTCTTCCCTCAGTAATTGCAGTCAGGAGGGAGTTAAACCTGGCCAAAGAGAAAGCCCTTCTGAATTTGGGGGCTGTTATACAACTGAGATAACTAACAGGGTGGGGTGGATAAGCAGAGTAGCTCAAAAAGTGCTTCTGGGCTAGGCTGACAGGTCTGTTTGTAACTCCAAGTCATAGCACACTGCTTAAGATTGGCTAATGCTTGCTCATAGCCTAGCTTGATGATTGCAATGCAGGAAAAGCCAAAAGATTTTAGTTTCTCATAAAGTCCCTGCCTTCCAGAAGGACTAAAGCTGTCAGCCAGAGTTAAAGGAGCCAGACTGGCCAGGACAAAGAAAAGCTTAAACCAGTAAAAAAAGAAGTGAGTCCAGGCAGAAGTTTCTATTTTAAGTAAGCCAGCTTCATAGTGTTCCTAAGCATTACATTAGGAACACAGCAGGGAACTTGGAAGGATGATGGATCTTAAAAACTGAGAATGTACCTTTTCGAGAGGAAGGAAAGACCTATAATGGTCCATCTGAACCCCAAAGAGGACATGAGCAAGGACCTTAACCAAGAAGACTTTAAGTGCTAGAGGTATGAGCTGAACTTTTTTTGAGAAATAAATGGATTGTGGAGCTGAGGCTGATTTCTTCACATTCTGCACAACATACTCAGCATGGGATTTACAATTACCAATGGTGTGGAAAACAATGTCTAGGCACTTGAATACCTTGACTTATTCTATTAGGTGATTGTTTAGCTGTCACACAGGTGACTTAGCGAACACCATAACCTTAGTTTTGGAGAAGTTGACTTTGAGCATTTCTTCTTGAGAATACGAAGAGTAGAAACTGTATCCATAAAAAGAAGGTCATACCAACTGTCAAGCATGGTTTGTGGATGCTTTGCTGCCTGAGGACCTGGACAGCTTGCCATCATTGATGATAACATGAGTTGTGCTTTGTATCAGGAGAATATCAGACCATATGTCTATCAGCTATAGCACAAGGGGGTCATGAAGCAAGACCATGATCTCAAACACACAAGCAGGCTTACAAGAGAATAGATGAAGAGGAATAAACCTGTGTTTTGGAATTGCCAAGTCAAAGTCCAGACCTAAATCTCATAGATATATTGTGGTTGTATCTGAAATGAGCAATTCTTGCTAAAAACCCTTCAAATGTTATGGAGTTGAAGCAGTTTGCCCTGGAGGAATGGGGCAAAATTGTTAGGTAGAGATGAGACACATTGATTACTTATTGCAGGCAGCATCTGTTTGAAGTTATTGCAACTAAAAGTGTTAAACCATTTACTTAATCTAATGAGAGTTATTACTATTCCACATTGACACAAAGCATGGTAGATGATTTTGTTTATGGAATAAATGAAACAAGCACCAAACTCTGGTGTTGTTTGTTCACTCAGGTTCCCTTTATATATCAGTAGGACCCACATGAAACTTTGAGTTGCAAAGATATGCAAACATTCAGAAAATCCAAAGGGGGTGGTTTTTTCCCCCATAAAAGTGATATTTTTTTTGCTAGGGCTCATCCACACTGCCTCCATTTTTATTCCCAAATTCCCCCAGAGAGTTTTGAAGTTCATCAGGCAATTATTTTCAAATCTACTGATCTTGGAACCTAAGGAACAGGAAAACATCTGGAACCAATCGATCCTGTCTTCAGCTGTCCAGTAGGAAAGTGAAAAAAACATCATTTGGCCAGTGCCTGATGCCTGAATTAGGGACAGGTCCTGCATTAGCAAATCTATCCCACACAGATAGGAAAAAATAAATTTCTACCCTATTTTGTGGTTTCCCTATGTTCTACGAGAAAGTATATGATCGTTTTACAAAAACTAGAAGGTGCAGGTATGAGGGGAAAGCTGACTGCCATCAAGACATCATTTCCCTGTATATAAATTCCAGCTGAAAGTTGTTATGATGGCAACTTGGCAACCAGGCATTTTTCTGAAATAGCTTTTTAAAGGTCAAAGAAAGATAGCAAATACTCTTTGGCCACCTCCTGCAATGTGGCCAGTATGTCCTGTTGGTTCTCATCTTCTTTTGCCTTCTGTTTTTCTAGGGCAAATTTAAATCTCAATACTGAGTACTAGATAGGCCCAAGCCTATTAATGGCTCTTCTCTCCCAGGATTGTTTTGTTTTAAGAATGGGGAGAGAGCAAGACTGAGAAGAACCCTCCTCTCCAAATGAGAATTGCTTTGATACTTCAGATTAGGAACCAGGAATGTGTCTGACTGCCCAAATGCGTATTGCTTTTAAGAAGCAAGGCCGCAAATGAGGTAGAGGAGGATGACAAACATTGGATGAGGGTGGGCTTCAAGCACTTTCTCAAATCTCAACTTTATTAACTTTACAACTAAGCAGAATTGTGCCACTATTACATTTTTGTGCTGCTACTGCCAGCCCCTTTCTATGAACCAACTATGCCATGGTGGCTCAGCTGTTCTGTTGACCTTTGGAGTGCAGCGAATGGAACTGAGCATTGCTTTTTGCTCTCCTGTGCCTGACTGCCCATCTCTCCTGGCTCCATAGCCTGATGCAGTATCTCAACACCCAATGGCACTTCTGCTCGAGATGCCAGCCAATCAACCCCGCTACCTGCCTCCCTCCCCCAGCTTCCCCTTCTTTCTGTGCCCACCTGCTGCAATCCCTCAACTCTGAGGATGTCTGTAGCAACACAAGGCTGCCAGCCACTCTCAGCAATTCTGGCACCTAGCTTGCCATATGATTACTAAGGAGAGGGGCAAAGTCCTCACAGTTGGTCAGCTTGTTTCAATGCCTAAAAGCTATAACACTATATATTTATTTACTATGCTTTATATGCCTCTCAGTCCAACAAGGCTCTAAGCAGTTGACAAAACAAGACAAGCACTGGAATAAAAACAATAACATCGGGCTTCCAGAAACTAAACAACAAGGAATCTTCTCTTGGCGAAGATAATTTTACCAACCAGCTATATTACCCTTCTGGTACCCCACAAAACTCAATGACTACACAAGGGCAAACCCACTGACATTCTTCAGTGCTGTTCCCAGGAGAGACCAAGTTTGCCAGAGTGCCATGCCAAATATGCTAGCCCAAGAAAGCAAGTGGGAAAGTAAGAATTTAATTTTCAAACAGTCTGAAAGTTTTTATTTTAAAGCTAGAATTGGACAATTTCTTCATGAGGCTAAGGCACCTTCCATTTCTAATCCATGCTATCTCCACCTTAAAAGAGGTACAGGGGAATATTTCAAAAAAATGCTGCAGTAAAGAAGATATCTAGGTAAAACTTGGCAGCCTCATGTCCTAAAAGGTTTCCCGTGCCTGCTATTTCCATCCTAATCTGCCACAAATCAAAGCAGCTGCAGAATCTTGATGTTCCCTCCTTATAGCATATGGTCAGGGCTTTTTCATGTTACTTCCTTTTCTTTTTTTCAAATTGAATCTCAAATCTCGAAGCAGCTCAAATTGAATCAGATCAGAATGCCTCAAAATCTTGAAGCACAAAATCATATTGAATCATGTCAGCTCCAGCCTTAAATCTCCATTTTGGGCTGGTTCAGGGGTAATTTGCATAGGTCTACTAATTATAGCCTTGCTTCTCTGAATGCCCCTTCACACTCCCAGGCAAAATTATAATTGAAACCCAAGGAAATGCTTGAACTATTCTTACCCAACATGTCATGCTTCACTTTGAAAAACAGTTTGCTATGTCATGAGGGATGCTATTCTTCTTTAGCTGCATCTAGTCGACATTTGTATATACTTCTGAAAATTTAAAGAGAATAAATAAATAAACATCTGTGTTTTATAATCTATTCATTCTGTAAACATTGGCAACTCTGGCATCTATCTATCTAATTATGCTTGTCCTTTGGATTGAATAAACTGAAGCCATTTAGTCTGATGCTTGGTTGTTGCAAATTAGAGTCGTCTCACAAAATAACCTAGTCCCATGGAAATCAACAGGCAGATTCAGGTTCTGGTTGCAGATTTCAGTTTTGGAAAACATTCTGATCCTTCTGGGTGTTTTGAAGAAACCTTTTTGTTGTTGTTTATTTGTTTAGTCGCTTCCGACTCTTCGTGACTTCATGGACCAGCCCATGCCAGAGCTTCCTGTCGGTCGTCAACAACCCCAGCTCCCACAGGGACGAGTCCGTCACCTTTAGAATATCATCCATCCATCTTGCCCTTGGTCGGCCCCTCTTCCTTTTGCCTTCCACTCTCCCTAGCATCAGCATCTTCTCCAGGGTGTCCTGTCTTCTCATTATGTGGCCAAAGTATTTCAGTTTTGCCTTTAATATCATTCCCTCAAGTGAGCAGTCTGGCTTTATTTCCTGGAGTACGGACTGGTTTGATCTTCTTGCAGTCCAAGGCACTCTCAGAATTTTCCTCCAACACCACAGTTCAAAAGGATCTATCTTCCTTCGCTCAGCCTTCCTTATGGTCCAGCTCTCGCAGCCATATGTTACTACAGGGAACACCATTGCTTTAACTATGCGGGCCTTTGTTGTCAGTGTGATGCCTCTGCTCTTGACTATTTTATCGAGATTGGTCACTGCTCTTCTCCCAAGGATTAAACATCTTCTGATTTCCTGACTGCAGTCAGCATCTGCAGTAATCTTCGCACCTAGAAATACAAAGTCTTTCACTGCTTCTACATTTTCTCCCTCTATTTGCCAGTTATCAATCAAGCTGGTTGCCATAATCTTGGTTTTTTTGAGGTTTAGCTGCAAGCCAGCTTTTGCACTTTCTTCTTTCATCTTCATCATAAGGCTCCTCAGTTCCTCTTCACTTTCAGCCATCAAAGTGGTATCATCTGCATATCTGAGATTGTTAATGTTTCTTCCAGAGATTTTAACTCCAGCCTTGGTTTCCTCAAGGCCAGCTTGTCACATGATGTGTTCTGCATACAAGTTGAATAGGTAGGGTGAGAGTATACAGCCCTGCTGTACTCCTTTCCCAATCTTAAACCAGTCCGTTGTTCCGCGGTCTGTTCTTACTGTTGCTACTTGGTCGTTATACAGATTCTTCAGGAGGCAGACAAGATGACTTGGTATCCCCATACTGCTAAGAACTTGCCACAATTTGTTATGGTCCACACAGTCAAAGGCTTTAGAATAGTCAATAAAACAGAAATAGATGTTTTTCTGAAACTCCCTGGCCTTTTCCATTATCCAGCAGATATTGGCAATTTGGTCTCTAGTTCCTCTGCCTTTTCTAAACCCAGCTTGTACATCTGGCAATTCTCGCTCCATGAATCGCTGAAGTCTACCTTGCAGGATCTTGAGCATTATCTTACTGGCATGTGAAATGAGTGCCACTGTTCGATAGTTTGAACATTCTTTAGTGTTTCCCTTTTTTGGAATGGGGATATAAGTTGATTTTTTCCAATCTGATGACCATTCTTGTATTTTCCAAATTTGCTGGCATATAGCATGCATTACCTTGACAGCATCATCTTGCAAGATTTTGAACAGTTCAGCTGGGATGCCGTCGTCTCCTGCTGCCTTGTTATTAGCAATGCTTCTTAAGGCCCATTCAACCTCACTCTTCAGGATGTCTGGCTCTAGCTCACTGACCACACTGTCAAAGCTATCCCTGATATTGTTATCCTTCCTATACAGGTCTTCTGTATATTCTTGCCACCTTTTCTTGATCTCTTCTTCTTCTGTTAGGTCCTTGCCATCTTTGTTTTTGATCATACCCATTTTTGCCTGGAATTTACCTCCAGTGTTTCTAATTTTCTGGAAGAGGTCTCTTGTCCTTCCTATTCTATTGTCTTCTTCCACTTCCGCGCATTGCTTCTTTAAAAATAATTCCTTATCTCTTCTGGCTAACCTCTGGAATTTTGCATTCAATTGGGCATATCTCCCCCTATCACTGTTGCCTTTTGCTTTCCTTCTTTCTTGGGCTACTTCTAGTGTCTCAGCAGACAGCCATTTTGCCTTCTTGGTTTTCTCTTTCTTTGGGATGTATTTTGTTGCCGCCTCCTGAACAATGCTGCCAACTTCTGTCCAGAGTTCTTCCGGGACCCTATCTACTAAGTCCAGTCCCTTAAATCTATTCTTCACCTCCACTGCATATTCCTTAGGAATATTAGTGAGCTCATATCTAGCTGATCTGTGGGTCTTCCCTAATCTCTTTAGTCTGATCCTAAATTGTGCAAGAAGAAGTTCGTGATCTGAACTACAGTCAGCTCCAGGCCTTGTTTTTACCTACTGTACAGATGTCCGCCACCTTTGGCTGCAAAGGATGTAATCAATCTGATTTCGGTGTTGTCCATCTGGTGAAGTCCATGTATAAAGCTGTCTCTTAGGTTGTTGGAAGAGAGGTTTGTTATGCAGAGTGAATTGTCTTGGCAAAATTCTATCAGCCTATGTCCTGCTTCATTTTGTTCTCCCAGGCCATGCTTACCTGTAATTCCAGGTGTCATTTGACTGCCCACCTTAGCATTCCAGTCTCCTGTGATGAAAATAACATCTCTTTTAGGTGTGTTGTCCAGTAGGTGCTGCAGATACTCAGAGAACTGCTCTATTTCAGTTTCTTCAGCATTTGTGGTTGGGGCGTATATTTGGATCACTGTGATGTTAGACGGCTTGCCCTGAATTCGAATTGAGATAATTCTGTCGTTTTTGGGTTGTATCCAAGCACTGCTTTAGCCACTTTACTATTAATTATGAAGGCTACTCCAGTTCTTCTGTGGTCCTCTTGTCCACAGTAGTAGATCTGGTGGTCATTTGATGTGAAGTGGCCCATTCCAGTCCATTTCAGTTCACTGACGCCCAGAATGTCTATCTTTAATCTTGACATCTCACCAATAACCACATCCAATTTGCCCTGGCTCATAGATCTGACATTCCAGGTTCCAATGGTGTGTTGATCCTTAGAACATCGGATTCGCCGTTCACCACCAGCACTGTCGGCCGCTAGCCATCCTTTCGGCTTTGAGCTAGCTGCGTCATCACGTCTGGGGCTAGTTGAACTCATCCTCTGTTCCTCCCCAGTAGCATTTTGACCATCTTCCGACCTGGGGGTCTCATCTTCCGATGGTATACCGACATATCTCTGGTTGTACTGATCCATTTAGTTTTCACTGCAAGAATACTGGGGTGGGTTGCCATTACCTTCCCCAGGGATCTCATTTAGTCTGACCTCTCTGTCATGACCTTCCCGTCTTGGGTGGCCCTTCACGGTTTAGCTCATGTCATCATTGAGGTGCTCAAGCTCCAGCACCACAACAAGGTAACGATCCTTTGCTGAAGAAACCTGGAAATCTCATTTTAAAACTGTTTAAGTAATGTTGGGTGATCTTGGACCAGTCGCTCTGTCTCAGCCCAACTCACCTCACAGGGTTGTTGTTGTGGGGAAAATAGGAGGAAGGAGTATTATGTATGTTCGCCCCCTGGAGTTATTTATAAAGATAATAAAAGCAGGATAAAAGTAAAATAAATAAGTAAGTATGTGTATATGAAAGATGAAGGCCACTGTTTGCCCAGTAAGTTTCCTTGGCATGATGTACCATACCTTCCTGGATTGGTGTTGGGGTCATTTAAAAAAGATTTGAATATAGGGAATTTACCCTTTCAGGTAAAATAGTCTTTAGATCTCTTCCAGCCCTACTGTTCTGTGCACTAGCTCAGTTTTTCCCAAATTTATATACTTCCAAATGGTAGGTGGGCCAGATGGCAGCTATACACACACACACACAAACACACATACCAAACACCCTTGTGACATCTTAAAATAGTTTATTAAGATATAAGCTACGACAGATCAGAAATAAATTCTGAACCATATCACAATTCTTAAAGCATTAAGGAGTCCCAAAACTATTTGTGATTTTGACTTTAATTTATCTGTATTGAGGATGCATGCACTACTCCATTGTGATAAGGAGATCCATGTCTTAGCTGTGCTTATAATTTGGTTGTCTATTAATGTATTTATTTCAAACATTTTTACTCCACTAGATTCTTTCCACAGACAAGTGGAAGTATTTCTATTTGATTTTGCTAATACTTGGTTCACACTGGAGCTAGACTGAGAGGGTCAGCTAGTTTTTGACTAGTCTGTTGTCATCTTGTCCTATAATTCTATTTGTACTGCAGGAAAGGAAAAGGGTCCACATTACAACTTTCCTGAAGTTGGTTGCCTTCCAGGTGTATGGACTTCGAGTCCTAGAATGTTTAGCCCCTGCTGAGAAAGTTGGGAGCTAGTCCACACTTCTGGAGGGCAACTAGAGTGGGGAAAGCTGGTCCACAGTGACCTGGGATCAGCATTCAACAAGGAGGCAGGAGTCCAAGGAGGCAGGAAAGAAAAGTAAAAGGCAACTATATTTGTTGATTTACACCAGTATTAAGCTGTATGAAGTACTTCACAATCCTTATTTATATTCATAAAGATGTTGCAGGGCAGATTATTAATATATGCATTTTATAGGGGGCTTCCTTCATATGGACATTTAAACTCAGGCCCAGCACTTTGTTCTTAGGATCACTCTATTCTTAAAAAATATTTCAGCACTAATAAAGAAATAAAAAATCCCACTCATTCTGCAGGAGGCATAGAAAATTTATAAGAAGAGAGACGTAATGGAAGAAATTGTTTATTTGTTTGTTTGCTTTTATAAAGCCCATTTGGGAGGAACATCAGTATATCTACCATATATCAGTTATCTAGCTTACACCAGTTAAGCTGATGCTGTGGCCGTCCTTTGTTAGAAATTAATGTGTGCAATAAAGTTTTACATTTTTCATATGTTTTGAAGTATGTGGGCTATAATTCTTTTGACTGCATAATTACTTTTTGCACAGAAGAAAAATGAGATGCTTAGTCCTTCGTAAATAACTCTCAAACAAAACTCAGAACAACAGTTTCTTGCTTATTTTATCATGGCAAACTTACACATAAATATTTCTTTGGAAATATCTTCGGGTATGTGTTTGTCTGTAGATATATTATTTAAAAAAATAAATTGCAAATCTTCCATATAATTTTTTTCCTAGAGAAAAGAAAAAGAAAAAGCCAAGGCCCACTGGGATCACATACTAGAAGAAGTGCAATTTTGATAAGGGGAAAAAAAAAACAGAGAAGATGTCTTAAGGGCCATTTTTACTTATATAATATTGCCCATTCTTTGCAATCAGCTACAGAGGCAATTCTGCTTACATGACCATCAGTTGGTTCAGTTGGTGGAATCAAAGGAAGGGCATTCTCCAGGGGTGTCAAGGGGGAGGGGGGTTAAAAAAATCAAGGTCAAACCCTGCTCCCTTTTTTAAGCTCAAGTCTACCATCTTGATGTCTTTGACCCACCTCTGCAGACCCTCTTGGAATTCTCTGTGACAGCCCTCATGTTGACTGCAATGGCTATTAGGCTTTTGTCTTCTTCCTTTTTACACAAACTCGGGGCATTTCGGTTTGCCTTCTGTTTCACAACTTTTAGTTTCCTTACTTTCTTATCTTATTCTTTCATGGCTTAAATTGCAGGATTATTCTGAGGTAACTAAGCCCTGAATCAACTAACTAATATTTCAATACTAAAGAGTACTTGTTATTGAACTTGAGATAGGATTTTGCTGTATGTAAAGAGATAATGTCTCAGCCACCCCCAACTGCCTTGGGAGTTCTGGTTGGGTAGTCCCAAAATATCTGCAAGAGCCAAAGCAGATAGGAAGTATAGGCAAAGTCCTTTATCCATATGACTCCTTAGAAAAATATCTTGCTCTTTTAACACTATCTGCACTGGTCTTGACTATAACAATAAATATCTGCTTATGTTTTCAAATAACAACTTTATTCTTTCCACAAAAAAAAGATGTATAGGACCAGATCATCCAAGAAGAAAACAAATTTAAAAAATTGAATCTGGGAAACAATATATTAGATATTGGGCAGATTAGAAATATATTACCATCAATTACAATACAGGAATGGTCCCACCCAAATTAAAGGATTTATTTTTTAAAAATAAGATTTCTTTGGTAGTGTTAAGGCTGCCTCAAAATATCTCCTATTGAAATACGTGTCTTAAAAATCCATTTTCCTCTGTCTTTGGAAGAAATGTTCTTCAGAGTCACAACAAAGCTTTTCTGTTTTTGACAAGGTAAGATACTTGCTTCCCATTACTGAGACCTCTGAGAATCTGTGTATTTTGCTGCTGACAATCAAAACCTGAATAGGTCCAAACATGAGCTTTGGTTCCATTGGATCTCCTTGGTAAATGAACATTGTCTTTTCTCCAGTAGGGGCATAACATACATGGCAATCTTGGGTTAATCTACTGCTATAGAACTCACCATGCTATAATTTGGAGTTCAGTTCTCATTGGGGTAATAAATCCTTGTCTGAACAGTCTCACTTCAGATTGCAAAGTGAAGAACCACACACACATGTTGCCTCCATTAAGAATAGGAATTTCTTGGGCAAAATGATGGACATGAGACCTTCTCCTCAATATCTAGTTCACCAAGTCAGGACATTATTATGGAGACCTATTCGGTCAAGTGAACTCTTGTTTTCAATCCAAAGGGCTATAGCACAGACAGAGTTTTACTACTTGAGGAAGAACAATGCTAGGAGGAATCACTTGGTGGGATAAACAGATACTCTACATTTGGCCTCATACTGTTAAGTGTTCCTCAAAGTCCTTACCCCAGTGGGCAAGCAGAGAGTGGAGCCCCATCAAATAGCAACCTCCCTTGATGTCACATTCATTGTAGATTCTCCCCCCTCTATGCATATAAACCAAATGTCTGTAGAAATAAGGCTTTCAAGCACTCAGGCTTTCTGTAGATATAAATTCTCTAATGGATTTAAGGGGGAGAAGATGCATAATATGCTTAACATGGAGTTACTTAGCCCAGTCCCACTTTTTTGTTGTTAAGGATGTGATGGTAGAGCTATGCTCGTTTATCACAAGCACTCTGCTGTTCAGGAGCACAACCCCAGCATCACTATGTCCTACTCCCTTATATAACATATTGCAAAGTATCCCAGGACTGCTGTTGTATCTTCTTCTCCCAAAGTCTTCCTCTCTCTTTTGGACCTGGAAAGGGCAATGCAGACTAACAATACTAAAGATATTTTTTTAAAAATATTTCAGCAACATTACTGCTTTTGCCTGACCCTTGGAAATCCAGTTTTGTCCTGCAACCAATATTTACGTTTGAGCATTAAACCCTTGAAACTGACTGGCTCTAGTGGAAATGCTGATAAAGAATTAAGAGACCCTTAACCTGTGGTTTAAAATGCCCTTGTTGTAATTAAAGGTCCATCTTTTGTTTTCAGTAACAGTCATCACATCCTTCACTCTTTTTTTTTAATTAAAGGAGGGCTCACGAAGGGAATTATTACTAAGTTGGGGTTTTCATACTCTCTAAATTCAATCTTTATTAAACATAAAATTCCGAAGAGGCAGGATTGATTTAACAGCTTTTCCTCCCCCTCTCCTGCCCTGGCTATTTGTCCTCTTTTTCTCCTCTCCTGCAATTGAAGTTTTAGCTAAAATCTTAAGTAAAATGAATATCTATGAATTGATTCTCCAGGTTCCCTAGTCAGCAATGAAACTGCCTGTACTATACACTTTAAAGGTTAATTATCCAGGTACAAGTTGACATTTTATGTGGAAAAGGTTCCAATGGTTCAGATACTTATGGTTCTAAAGAGGTTTTTTTTCTAATCTGAAAAAGATTAGCTGTAATAGACCTGCAGTGCATTTGAATGCTGTAGCTGGGCATTTGCAAGCTACTTGGAGTTGCTTACTTAACATCTCTTTTTGCATTGACTCATTTTCATTCTTTAATCATTTCTGATCATTCAGCAATTGAGGGCAACAGCTCAAAGTATTCATAGACATGGTATATTTTCAAGGATATTTTGACACTTCCCCTTCCCCCCAGGTGCAAATCTTTCAAACAAAGTTCTTTACAAAAGAATTTAAAACAGACATGTCTTTTTCTTGGCTTATATGGTTGCTGTGCCTTCATGCAGAACCACTTTGCTTCAGCGTAGGGAAGCCAACAGAAGTGGCTAACAAAGCAGCTGCATGAGCCTAGAGGAGAGGGGGCAGCTGTAATTATTCAAAGAAAGATGCTTTGTACACCCTCCCGTAAACTGCAGAACATCTCTTTTGAAGGAGTTGCATATTCCAAGGCAAACACCTTGATTTAATAATCATAGGCAATTCTATTAGCCAGAGACATTAACGAAGTTTCAGTGTATGGTCTGATCTCTGGACCTACATCTGGAATAAAAATGTGAAATACTTTCCATAATTACTTATTTAGGTGTGCAAATTCATTAACATTTTATATAGGAGATAAGCTACTGAAGGAAACATGCAAAACTCTAGGTCAAAAACGATAGAAAATTCCAGGTCCAGGTCCTCCACAAAATTTGGTGGCAAATTTTAGCAATTTGCCAGTGCCATTGAACTAATCTCCCTACCCTCAGCCAAAAAATATAAGCCCAGGTAGGTATGTTAACTCTCTGATAGGCTTACTGCACCTTCAAAAGAAAACCAGGTCCCTAAAAGCCACAATAAAATGGGCCTGCCCACTCTGGCAGTGTCAGCACCAGCATTGCCACAAACTCTTCAGCCTTCAGTGGTCAAATGTGTTATTTTTCTTTTTTATTTCTGGCCACGGAAAGGTTGCAAGACCCTGCTGCGGGCTGATCATTGTAATTTTCTTCCTTTCTTTTTTGTAAAAAGGCAGCATATTTTTTGTGAAAGGTGAAAGGTCCCCTGTGCAAGCACCAAGTCATGTCTGACCCTTTGGGGGGACGCTGCTTTCGCGATGTTTTCTTGGCAGACTCTAGCGGGGTGCTTTGCCATTGCCTTCCCCAGTCGTCACCTTCCCCAGCAAGCTGGGTACTCATTTTACCGACCTCGGAAGGATGGAAGGCTGAGTCAGCCTGAGCCGGCTACCTGAGAATCCAGCTTCCTCTGGGATTGAACTCGGTTTGCGGAGAGAGTTTCGGTTGCAATACTGCCACCTACCACTCTGCGCCACACGAGGCTGTTGGCATATTTCTTACTTATCCTTTTTGTGTGGCTACATTCCCAGCAAGGAAACGAAACAATATTTAGTTTTCCCAAATATTGTAAATGAAATAATTTCAAAATGATCTCACAGCACTGAACAGGAAATAAAAAATGGTCCTCTTAATATTTATCAGTACATAATGCAAAATGTCTGGCTGTAGGTTCACGTCCACACTTTAAGCGGCTGCTTGTCTGTATTGTAAATGGATGGCCAGGCTCCCTGCACTGGAGCTACAGGATGAAAAGTATGCAGCTTAAAATTTAGGAATGTGACTCAGTGTTTGAACCTCTCAGAAGTATAACTCTGAAATGTTTTAAGCAACAGGCTGCTCCTTTACACTGTATCAGACTGTTTGCCTAGAATTCTCCCTTCCTTCAATGAGATCGAAGGAAAATAAATGGGAACAATGTCATGAATGTAATTATTATTGTGAGGGTGAGGGAGCAAGAATTATAAATTACTTTCAGTTTATTTATAAATCTCCCAGACAATTGTCTACAGATATGTCTGCATCCTATGGGCCATTCCATTCCTCACTTAATGGAAGCAGGAATACCTAAATTCTAGAGGCAATCAGCCTTGATTGGTACCATATGTATTTTTTTTCCAAATTTTTATTACTGTAAGCTCTATGTCTGGTGGCTTAATGTGTAACCTGGTTCCATTGGAAAGCTCTTTATCTGAGGTGCTACTGGTTGACACTCCCTATCATAGATGAAAGTCTTCACTAAATGCTGCAATCATATGAGGAACTTGTGTGCATGAACCAGCCTTGAAGACCTTTCAGAGGAGCTGGACCTTCACCTAGCATTTCTGCTCCCAGAATGGAGGGAATGAAACAATAACTAAAACAACATCAAAAGCAAAAAAAGACACGATCACAATACAAAAGAGTTTATTTAGTTAATTTTATTTATTTATTCAGTTTATATTGCCACTGATCTCAAACTGGTGATTCTGGGCGGCTAACAACAATAAAAACAGTCATTATATAAAACAATAACAAAAATTTAAAAATAAATACAAATACAGCTGAGCAATCTAAAAGCCATGGTGTTAACCATGCAACCGGGCCCTTCCCACACTCAGGGCCCTTCCCACACTCAGGGCCCCAGGCCCTGGTCCCTGCCAGCTGACATTCCTTGGCTGATGGGACCTGTTAAATTAATCAATTAAATTAGTTAATCAAATAAGAATGAATCAGACAAGAAAAAAGGGCAAATTTAACTAAATCTAGTTTACACCAATGCAATTTGGTGTTATCTTTCCATACCTTTCTATCCTTGCTTCCATCACAACCATACACCATTGCTTTGATTGCCATTTGTCCTTTAATGTTCTTCTCTCTCTCTTCTTGAGAATCTCACCAATTCCATCCAGCCATGACTTTTTCAGTCTTCCCCCTCTGCCCATACACTCATCCTTAATATATTTGTTTCATGATTCCATTCATTCTTCTTATATGACTAGATTACCTCTATGTATTTCTTTCTGCACAGGTCACTCACTTTGCTACTCAGTGGGCATACAATCAGCACCTATTCGTTCTTGATCCTATCTCTTGTGGTGGTACCACAAACGCTTCTTAGGTAACCTATTGAATTTGCTTTTCTCTTTCCTCAGACAGACCCAGTTCTCACGTCTATTTCAAGGTGGGCAAAACACACTCTGATAAACAGCCATTTTTGTTTATTCCAACATTCATACCTTGCAACAGACCACATACTATCCACCACCTTTTTATCAGCATTTTTAAATTTCTCCAAATTCCAAATGAGGCTTTTTATAATGTTTCAAACACTGGATTTTAGAAGGAGGGGAGATATGATACCATTTTCCATCTGTAACCTGCCTGTGTTTTTCTACCACTTTCCTTCCCTCCCCCTCTCCCTCTCAATGTCTATTAAGGTGGGAAAGATGGAATAATGTAGCTGCAGGATGCCATTTGATTTGTACCACTAGCATTCTTCCACTGGAACCACACCCTGTGGGAAATCTAAGAAATCTGCTCGGAGAAAGTATTGGGTCACAGACAGCTTTATTTCATTAGGCATCAGCTAGAATCAAAGACTTGAAATCTATAAAGTGATTTTGTACTCCTTGGCTGCATTATGTTTCATTCTTCTTTCATACCCCACTGTATTACATGAGTTTCTTTTTAGTATGCATTTGTAGTGAATTGTTCTCCTTTAATACCAGGAGCACTATAAAAGCATGTACTAACATAGGTCTGGAGGACAAAAAGTTACTTAATAGGACAATTTTACAATCTGGACTCTTTCTCAAGAAGCTCATTGTTCATTGTAAAGTAGTTTGCTATGTCCACATTTCGCTGATTCTGTGTTAAAAAATGCTTGTTATTGGACCCAGGAAATAAACATGTGAAACTTGTCAAGACAAAAACTTGCAACCAGTTCCCACTATTGGCTCAGTATTTTGGTTAAATATTCACTTTACTTTGTATTCCTTTTTTATTAATTAATAAAACAATACAATAACACCTTCTCCCAATTTTAGACTTAACTAACTTAATCTATTGGTTGTTGCCTTGGTATGTTTCATCTTGTGACTTGGACTTTTTTTTTTTCTTTTTGTTTCCTGCAGTTCAGACTATAAGGAAATACAGCCCAGAAACTGGCCTCAAGTCTGCATTTGCCCTTGAGAAGACTAGTAGCTAGAGTGAAGAACATGCATGGAAAGATACTCGCATGATCAAATAGTAGATTTCATTGATGATGGGAAGGAACATCTGAACCCAAGACTGCTTTCTGTGCCCTGCTGACTGTATGGTTTCCAGAAATGGGCAACCTGTGGCCCTTTGGGTATAATGGAACCCCAACTTCTTTCCAACTGAGTAAGGTGACTAGAGATAATGGAAGGGGCATACGTTGCCATCCTTGACCCACTGGATGAACTGCCTCTCAATTCCACATTCTAACATTTTATTTTTTCTAACCCAAAAGTATTTGCTTGCTTACAGTATTTAGAGAAACTGCTTCCTGAGGTAGGATCTCATAAACTCTTCATATTTTTACAACATAGTGATTGTTGTCAAGGGAATATGATTTCAAAGACAAGAATGAAATTGGAATGCTTAACACCAAGGGATTCTTCATAAAATGTAGGTTTCCAGTGTCTTTGAATTTCTGTCTTCAAATGTCAACATAAATTAACAAAGTACCTTTTTAATGTTTGCTCATTTTGCTTGATAAATTGCCAGGCTCTGAAGTTCCACTGGGCTTCCCAGTCATGAGGGCAAAGGAGCCCATTCTCTTGTGTTTCTGGATGGAGCAAAATGGTGAGCCATAAAGGATTAGGAGCTTTTTTATTGTTTGAACTTTCCCATTATTTAAACCTGGACTTCTGGATCTTCAAAAGGAAGCCATCATTTCATAGAAACTTGTGAAATGTGAATTATTTATTTCTCCAGTAAATATGTAATTAGGCACATTCTGAAACTCTCTAATTAATCCCTCACCCCTTAAACCCATAAGAAATGCTAATATGCCTCTAAGGTAAAGAGCAGATTTTTTTTCTTTTCCCTGTCCCTTTTTTTAAAGGGGGGTTAATATAATCTGTTCTTATGTGTTGTGTAATTATATTTGCTGTCTGTAATAATTAAGAAAAAATTAAAAGACCCAGGGAGAATAGTGTGGGAGTGAAGAGGTTTAGCTGGACCTGTACTGGATATAATTAGTAAGATGCAAAGATGCAAATGCAAAGCTTTCAAAACTGCTTCTTGGTTAGTTTTAAAAATGTAATCTGCTTGAATCAAGTAGCACAACTGTATCATAAAACCGAAGGTGCTATAGATAAAATCAGTGGTAGGAGCTAGTCTCTAGTGGACCCTGATCAAATGCAAAGAAAGACAATAATCTTACTGATCACTCAAAAATGTTAACATTAAAGGGAGGGGGTATCAATCCAAGTCCTTTTCAGAGCAAGACCAAGCCACAGCAGCTCACAAAACAGAATCAAAAACATCATAAACCAAAACAGTTCAACTGTAAAACCACATCACTTTAAAGTTGCTTCACATTAAACATATGAGTATTTGGAAGAGACTGCCATTTGAAACAAATATGGTCCATTTGAATCTAGCAAAGATGGGGAGGTTATAGGCCTTTTTGGAGAGACAGTTCCAAACATACAGGAACACTGCTGAAAGAAGCTCTGTCTTTAGTGGCACTGTCCACCAACCTGATGTGTGTGTGAATCCAGCCTTAGAGTCAGAGGCTCCCTATCTCAACATTCTGGGCTAGCTGGCCATCACCATTTCCTCAAGCCAAAGTCTCATCGATTTTAGACCTATATCTGTAAAGAAGAGCAATATTTCAGGCTGTTCACAGCATTATGAGTTTCTGCACATCAAAATAATATACCCCCTTCAGCAGGCAGTGTCCACTGCAATTTGTGATCAGGGGGAGTACAAGTAATTATTTCCTTTTTATATTGACTATAAGCATATGCCCGATTTTATCATTCTACTAGATGGGCTGCAATCCCACACCCATTAATTGAGGAGTTACTTTAATTAGCTCAGATTTGCAGCTATCAAATAAAAGAAAGCAGGAGATGGAGTCTAGTCCCTGTAATCAATTTTTTGGTCATTATTGTAAAAATAGGTTCCCAGACTGAGGCCCCTAGCTGGCTGGCATGCAAAAGCCTTGAGTGCAGGCTCCTGAAATTCTTGCCAAGTTGAAATTTTAATGTGACAGAAACAGAAAAGTAGCATTTAACTTGATCATGTTTAATTTTAACCTAATGTAATTATGTTTAAATGTAAGTGAAATCAAGTGTGGGCGTTGCCCTGATTCCACTTCCTTTTTTTGGAGATTGGCTCCTGCCATGCCTATCAAAAGGCCAAGTGCACTCCTTAGGCCAGAAAAGTTGAAATAGCCATGTGTTAGAAGCAGGCTGCCTTTTGAAAAGCATCTCCTAGTATCCTTACTTAACAAAACTTAAAAATATTACAAACCATTACAGAAGACTTCCATATACAGGGGAAGTTGCATGAACCAACTCCATGAAATGGAAACACTGCATATAAAATTATATATATATAGTATTACAGAAAGTTTTTTCAAGAATAAATGTGGTTTGCTTGTTTGTTTTTTTACTTCTTTATCACAGAAAAAAAAATAGAATGGAATTATGCCTGAAAATCTGTGATGCGGATATAGACTGAATTTAGGATGATCCTCATTTTTGTTGTTTATTCATTCAGTCGCTTCCGACTCTTCGTGACTTCATGGACCAGCCCACGCCAGAGCTTCCTGTCGGTCGTTAACACCCCCAGCTCCCCCAGGGATGAGTCCGTCACGTCTAGAATATCATCCATCCACCTTGCCCTTGGTCGGCCCCTCTTCCTTTTGCCTTCCACTCTCCCTGGCATCATCATCTTCTCCAGGCTGTCCTGTCTTCTCATTATGTGGCCAAAGTATTTCAGTTTTGCCTTTAATATCATTCCCTCAAGTGAGCATCAAACTGACAACAAAGGTCCGCATAGTTAAAGCAATGGTGTTCCCCGTAGTAACATATGGCTGCGAGAGCTGGACCATAAGGAAGGCTGAGTGAAGGAAGATCAATGCTTTGGAACTGTGGTGTTGGAGGAAAATTCTGAGAGTGCCTTGGACTGCCAGAAGATCAAACCAGTCCATACTCTATATCTACCAACTATTAGATGACTTTTGACTGTGCTATACATGAATAAAGACATGAATGTATACATGGAGTGTTAAAGGAGTATAATCAGAACCGATAATTATTATATAAGTAAATTGCATTTTTCAAATAATCCTTTTTTAAAAAAAATTACTTCTATTCTGCCTTCCCTTCTTAAATGCCTCCCTTCATTTTTTCTTTCCAACACAGAGGAATTTTGGAATGAGATTACGTACAGAGGGTTTGGTCTCCATCTGTCCATCAGTAAGATAATTCTCCCAAAAACTGAACTAAATTTGCTGTGATAGGAGAAGCTGGCAAACAATACATACAATTCAAAGATGGACCAGATCTGACTTGGAGCTGCAAAGAAAAAAATTCAGAAAAATTTCCCCAAATGCAGTTGGATAAAGATTCAGAACATTGCTGACTCCTCCACTCTAACCCCACCCTCCCCTCTCCTCATCACTTGGCCCAGAGCAGGGCATGTGGCATGCCCCCCACCCTGTGCTTCCCAGTGCACACAGACACACAAACATAAGGTGAGGGAGGATTCCAGAAGACATGCTCTGAAGTCATTCCCTGCCTGGTTACCCTACTATTCATCACAGCTTACGGTGAAAGGTAATGATCAGCCCAGTGAGAAACAGTCACCACCAGCTATTGACCTTAAAACAGCAGCATCTTGGGGCAGCCCTGCATCTCTCCCCCCTCCCCAAGTTGTCTTTGGTTCTGGTGTCTGTAGCAATGAGTCAGTTTCTTCTGTCCATGAGCATGTCTATCCGTATGTGTGCAGGTTTCCTGTGTAAGTTTACTGAAAGAGGAGAGTAGTGGGATTTTGTGATAGTATTTAAGTGAATTATTAAGTTTTTGCTTCTAGAACACATGGGAGATTTTTTTTTTCCCTATTATATATACAGGAAAGTATTTTTGCAATGTGTGGGTATGTGACTTCACTCTTGGGGGTAGAGTCATGGGCCCACTACAACTTATTGTAACCCTAGAACCCATCATGAGCCTGATCCAACCTGTGTACATTCTGTTATGGAGCCTCATGTACATGGAAATAATAGGTATATAATAATCAGTACATGTTTTTGGAAATATCTGTAAAGAATACCCAATTATACTTAATATAGTTTCTTTGTTGTTTTTATAAAATCAGGGATTTTCTCAGGCTTGCATTTATTAAATAAATGAGCATCACTTATTTGGGTTGGGGTGGAGAGCAGGGGAGAAGAGTTTATGAATGCTGTGGTTCATATATCCAGAATTGTAGCCAAGGAACAATATGGTGCTCCATGTTTAATTTACTTGTGATTTAATCAGCTTTTTTCTGATGTGCTTTTTTTTCTGATAATAGTTCTAATCAAAAGTATTTATAATCTAATCAATTTTCTTATATCACTGAAACACTGTAAATGTGATACAGGTTAATCAAAAACATAAAACACTTGCACAGTTTGAACCTGAGGTTCACTGTGCCATGGATCTTAGTGCTTAAAACAGAACTAGTTTTTACACAACAAGCAAAATCAGTAAATTGGTAATAGACACCAGAATTAAACATAAATCAAGAAGCTACAGCATTGCTGCAGCAAAGATTGGCTTCACCAGCAAAAACACTGCAACAAGTAGGATAGGGACATAAAAATAAGCTTTAAAACACTTTGACTTGATATGCTGCAATGTAAATTAACATATTTTTAGAGTCGCAATAAGCAGAAAACCCCAAAGCCTTTCTAGCTTTTTGTTGTTGCTGTTTTTCGTTTTTTGTGTTTTACTAGATAGCAGTTTGGAGTATTGCCACCCCTATAGCAGCAATACTACCTCCATGGTACTAGCAGGAAAGAAGCTATTTTAATCATAGACTGCTTAACGTGATGGAAAAGCAAACCTGTTAATAGAATGCATTCTCAGCACCCCAAAGTGTGATTCATCATCACACTACATTTGAGAAGCCAGAGTTCTGATGCATGAAACAACTGTAGTGTTAGTTGTGTCATTTGGCTTTTCTATCACTGTTCCCTTACCATTACTGAGGAGAGACTAACAAGTATGCTATTACCTCTATAGACAAATCAAGCATCTGCAAGGAATTATGCATCAGGTGACAATTGCAAATTAAGCCATCCTGCTTGCGCCCTCATGTCACAGAAAATGTGGGGCTGGCAGAGATTCTTGGGCCTACACCCCTTTATAATGAATAAATCACCCCATTCAGTGGAAGTCTTAATAATTTCTCTTTTTTTATAAGAATTTTATTAAGTTTCAACAAAGATAAAAGCTACAAAACAAAAAACAAAAAAAAGTGTAGAAACACAAGAGAATTTTTTTCAAAATTACAAAAAGAGGTGACTTCTGACTTTTAACAGCAAGGATATACAACAATTTTCCATAATAAATCCCTTACTCTATATTAAACCAAAATCACGTTATTTCTATAAATCATTTCATTGGCACATTATAAAAATCACTAAATACAGTTGCTCCCTCCCCTTATATTAAAAGAAATACATACATACATACACACACACACACACACACACACCTCCTAATCAACTTCCCTCCCCCAAGATAACACGTATTCAATTATTTCCTTCCTACTACTTTTCTATACATTTTTGTCTACTATAATAAAGATCAAACTAAAAAACATATAAATTGTCTGCCATTGTACTTAATACAACAATTTTAATAATCTTAATCATATTAACCCCAAAACCAGACATTACTTTTTTTATTATACCTTAATAATCTTAATCCAAATCATTAAGGATAAATGAAATCAGCCAAACCCTAAAAGCAATTCAGATAAATATTCTTAGACCCTTATCCCACTTCAAAACAAACCAGAGCATTCACATATCCCCACAATGCGCACAAAGCTTTTTTCTTAAAAAATGTCAAACAGCCCAACTGCCCCCCTCAAAATTTCTGACTTCTCTTCAGGAGACCTCCCATACATGATAACCCCTTCTTTTCCATGGCGTTCCATCAGAAGATCAATTTCACTTATGGCTTGCAACCCAATCTCTCCCTTTAATTTCTTCAACTCAACTATCCAATCTTCATCCAGCATTTCAACAGAAGTCCTGATCTCACTCTTAGAAGAGACATTTCTGTTGCTGTTAAATTCCTCAGTTTCATCCATGACATCCCCAACCAGATGACACATTTTAGAGCTCATATTTTCCACAATGTCCTGAATGCCTTGCATAAAAACTTGGTAGGAACCAGAAAGAATCTGTTTAAAATCTTGTTGGAAGTCAGAGAAAGTCTGTTTAAAATCCTCCATGTCTCACGCAGTAGATTATGGCACCCACTAGGAGCTTAACTAGCGAAAGTTAAAGATATGAAAAAATTCCAGAATGTGTTTACACAAGCTAAAGTGAGATATGCAGGCAATTGCCAGGGGAAAGTAGAAGCAGAAAACTGAAAGTTCAAAAGAACTGATTCAATGTGTAGGAAAATGCTAACACCTTCAGAGTTAATACAAAAATAATAACAGGTAGATAATTATTTACTCTCAATCCTCCTTAATATTTGGATGGAAAAGGAAGTCCAAAACTTAAAAAGAATTTTTTAAAAAAATTGATCCCAAAAATAATGATAAGCACCAAGAGAACCCACTTCTCCTTGCTGTAGAAATCCTCTCTTAGGGTACCTGTACTTAAAAGAAATATAAATTGGGTGATTTAGAAATGGGGTGGCCAGTCTTAGTGTCCCTTTAAGGCTACAGCAGGGCTTGGAAATGGTGACGTCCCAGCCTCCTGGCTAGCTCTTACCAGTTGAGCACGAACGCTGTTTGTGATCTTCTGGCTGCAAGCAGCCATCCAGAGGACAGATGGGATGATTCCAGGTGTTTTCCTTGTTCCAGAAAAACACTCCTGGGCTTCAGGAAAAACCTGCCTGAGCCCAAAAAGACTGCTGCATTGTCAATTCTGCCCACTGAGCCTCAGGGCACAGCTGTTCAGTCCACCATATCCCCACCGGAAGTTTGAACTCTTAATTTCTCAAAATAAGCTGTCACTTAAAAAAGAACAAACAGTGTTCTAGATGATGCTATTATCAACTAGAAATGAGGGAGAAACTTATAATGCAATATCCTTTAGTGTTCATCCTTCCCTGAGTTTTCCAATTCCAGTATTATGGGAAAATGTGGAGAAAAGCTATGATTAGGAGGGGAAAGGTCATGCCAGATATATATATGTTGGTGAAAATGACCATCCAAAATGCAGTGCATACCATTAGAGGAAACTGCTTGCAAGCTGCATCTCAGGAAAAAAGCGTATGCATTAGAAAAAATGTTCACACATATTCCCCCAAAGGGCATATTTTCTTTAAAAAAAATATTCACAAACTTACCAAATTTAAAACTGTGGGGTGGGGAGGATATGAATCTGTGCTAAACTAAACTTGACAGATTCACCGATCCCTACTATAAATTTGCCAGTTTTGGACAAGTTCAGATTCAGGATAGTTCGAATCTGATAAATGTGTTTGACATCAGAATTGAATTATTTTAATTTTAATACAAATTTGTATGTTTCATGTTTCATAAATCCATGGCTGAGATTAAATAGAGCTTCTTCCCTGTGCATCTTTTTGCTGGAAACTGATGGCAATTAATTGCTTTATTTGAGAGAGGGAGAGGGAGAGGGGGAGAGAGAGAATGTTCAGTCTCCAGCAGTGCTATTAAAAAACAGGCTTTATTGCAATTTCATTTTGTTCTGTAGTTTAGATATATTTCAGAATAAAATAAATAAATGGCAGTGTGAATGCTAACAAAACAATGGCCCTTTCATCAGACCGTATGAACTGAAGTGATTTCAGGGTTAAGAATCAATGAGACAAGGAAGCATTTTCAGTAAGCTGAATGTTTCATTATCATCACATATGCTTTCCTATGAACCCGAGGTGAAATTCTGGACCACCTCTGTTTAACTAGTAATTTGTTTATATATTACTATCTCCAACTCAGATTAAGCTATGGAATCTGGAATTGGATGCTGACAAAATTACCCAAGGCTCTTTTGGTATGTCATATAATTAGGCCATTTCTGGAGCTAAGATGTTCTTTGTTGTGTAAAAACCAACACCTTTGGTTAAATAGGAAGCAAATGTGACCCATAAAACAGCAGAGAAATCAAAAGCCACTTCTGAGGTCCTGTAAGTAGAACGTGTATTTGTCCAACAGATAAATAATCTGCAAGAATTTTTGTTTGGTTGCTAGTTTGGCTGGTTTCTGATTTTATGAAAGAAGTTCTTTTAATGAAACCCTGAATCCCTGCAAACTTTTAAAACTGCATTTATAGAACCTGAATGCAATAATAGTTCAGAAGCTGTCTGAGGGTTGGGGTACTATGGAAATCCAATTTGGGGAAGGCACAAGAGCTGAATAACTGATTTACATTAACTGTGCAATTCTTTCTGCCATAAACCATCCCCTAAAGAGTAATCAAGAGAAAGTCCATGCAAAAACACCTCCCCACACCCCGCAAGCTGAGAATGTCGCAGCCATAGCACCATCCCCCTGGGTTGAATGTCTCCTCCAAAAGTATCCCAGCCTCTGCTTCTCCTGTGCAATACAAATAGGGATGGCTTGGTTTGCTGTTAGACCATTTGCATGAATGTCCATTTTCCCTAACTCTCACCTTGAGTATAGCTGGCTCTTTTCAGCATTATGAAAAGAGAACGTAGCATATTTTGAACTGGATTTCCTTTTTCCTTCTTCAAAAATGTGGGGCCATGCCGTTGAGTAGCTGACATAAATACCTGCTGGGGTTACACTGATTGCTCCAACTTTGTCTCTTTGTAACTATTTCTGTATGCAAAATCTTGATTTGTCAGCAATTGTTTTTTATTCTCATTTATTTTACTGAATTTTTTTCTCAGGGCCAGCTTTAGAATATTTGCCATTTCTGTACATGTGATATCAGCTTTTATGGATTAAAGAATCAATCTAATCAGATAGTGCTTTTTACCTGTAAAATTTAGATCTCACATACTCATTCTTGAATGAATGCTACCTTCTGGGAGCAAGTGTGCATTTTAAAGGAAAAAATGTTTTATCATCTTCCTTTTACACTTATATAGCGAGAATAATCCTTCAGATGTCAGATGAAAAATGGTTCGATCCATAATAAATCTCTTCGCTTTTAAGGTACCAGAAGACACCTGGCTGCCACACCACAGCATAGTACCTCAGTGGAAATTCTGACTTTCGGGGTTCTTGCCAAGTATTAGTGTTTTGTTTTTAACTTTACATCAATTTACCAAAGTTTCTGCCTCTTGCACATGCCCAATTACACAAATGTACACAAAATAATATATACATTTATTCTACAATGCCAGGAAGAAAAACTAAACACTGCAAAGGAATTGAGGTATAGACGTTTTAAATTGCTGAAAAGTAAGAGTAGGCTTTTTGCAGCTGAACTTGGAATTTTTCCAGAGCTGTAGTTATGCCCATCCTTTAAATCAACACAGTTGCAGACAATTTGGAAACAAAACAAAACGTGTCTGTTTCTTCCTTTCCCTTTTTTCCTTCAGTTCATAGGGCCAGTCCCGTGCACTCATTCCAGCTGCATGTTTCTGAAGCAAACCTCTGCATTTTAACAACTCTACTATGTGGGGAGCCACTTATGCAGAATAAATATGCCCTATAATTAGTGATATGCCACTGTTATTTATGGTTACCTTATACATAAATAAACTCAGGCCTCTGACATTTCCATCCCAAAGGCTTTTATCTCCATAGCCATAGATCTGCAGACAGATTTGTGGTAAGTAACACTATCATTGTAATAAGTTTGAAAATCCATTATTGTTCCAATTCGTCTGCTTTTACATCTGCGTAGCTCCAGGCTGGGCCTGTGGTTCTGATATTGTCTGGATGATTAACAGCCACCGAGTCGCCATTGCGGCTAGAGCTCCCCAAAGTAAGTCATTTGACTGAAGCGAACAGGAGGTGACCGGGCAAAGCAGTTTCACCTGAGGGTGGCCAGGGTGAGAGGCTGCTCATAATAGCTTCTACATGCATCTCCAGACCTGTAAATGAGACCAGAGCCTGCCTTACTCCACTCCACTTTCTTTGTCTTAGACGGATGCTCTAATCAAAGCAATTACCCAGCCCGTGATCACAGCCACTGATCCAGAGATGTTTTTGCAGACACTCGTCTGGAATGTTCTGAATCCCCTCAACCATGCCATGTTGTTTAAAAATAAAGGGCTAATGTGTGCCAGCAAGGTAATAAATCAGCCTCAGAGAAATCCCCTGGAAGACTAGTGGACACCCTTTCACCATTAACTTAAATAAAATGCTTATGTTGGCGATATTAATAGAATGCTAATGTTCACTGGACCTATATTTAATTATTCATATTAATATTTCATTGAGTGCTCCAGGTCTTGCATTTTTTGCTGACTCGTATAACAGCAGGATACTCACAGAGCTAGAAGAAAAAGAAGGGGTTAAAAGCAGATCTTCGAGCTAGATTATTGAAATAGCCCCACCTTCTTAAGCTGACTGCCAAAATTATATAAAAGTCATATAGTGGACACTGACATTGAAACAGTAACATTGCTCAATGAATGTCACCTATCGAATGCAAATTCAGGGCAAGCAATTGTACTTCAATATTCTAAAAAGCCTGAATAATGACCCCAGAAGAAATGCACTTTCAAATAATGATTGCTACGTACTTTTGATGATTATTCCACATTTCAGTAATTCTTTTCAATGCAATGTTTATTTGGGGCAGGCATTTCTAACCAGGTACACCCCACACACACCCATACACACAGAGTAATGTACTAGGATGAGAGTTTAGGTTTGGTCAGTGGTTTTAGAATGCGAATGTTTCTCACCAGTATTTATTTTATTGAGATTCATGCCTTCCTGCAGATCCCATAACCCTCTTTCAAGTACTTTCTACAGATGAGAGGTCAGGCCTAAGAATGGAAAGGATCTGAGAATAACAAAGGAAAGTTCTGGGCTTCCCTATGCAGCGTTACATTTACATGAGTTTGTTTATTTTGAAAAAGAGAGAGCGGCAATTTAAAGAGGTCAGATCACCCAGACCCATCTCTTTTGAAATCTTTCTTCAAAAGGTTAAAATCAGTTGTTGCCTGCAAGGTGCTAGGGACAGACCCTGAAACACCTTTAGCTGTGAAGAGGCTGAGGGAGAAGAAGGCACCATGGAAAGCATTTGTGAGGCTGCACAATCCACAGTGAAAGAGTATCAGGAAATAAGAGTAAAAAGGTAAGAGGGAGTGTATTATTTGTGTGGCTTTGCCTGATAGATGAAAAGTCTTCTACTATGACGTTTTGGAAGTCCTTGGCCAGTGTTGCTTCTTCCCCTTAGTCATGTCCTCAGGGTCACCCAGCTGCCTGCATTAAGGTTGTAAGTGACAGGCAGATATGGCCGGCAGAACTAGGCTCCTCTCCCAGGCTCTTTGAGATTCTACCTGGATGAAAACTCCTTTTGTAACTGGGCCTGATTAGTAGGGCATGTAGACAGAACAGGGCACCCTTTCTTATTGTGTGTTCAGGTATAACCTTTCAAAACCCTGCTTGTAACTTATCTGAAGGCCAGCAGATTGTATATCAAGGCTTCATGCAACCCTGCTGGAAATTCAAGTCCAGATTAGCAAATGTTATAATGAAAATGCTTCTTTGGCCTTGACTGGGCTGTGTCAGATCTACACAGAAATGCCTGTCTGCATGCACTACAGACTGTTTATTTGTTATGCTCATAGGCATTTTATTTATTATAAACAGAGGGGAGAGGAAGATTTTAAAAAGCATTTGTCTAAGTCATGCAATACAACCTTGCAACCCTGCAATCATTCTGGACATTCCTCTCAAATGGGCAGCTCACCTTCTACATTTTCAAACAAGGAGAAAAACTTGTCATCTGTAGTACTAATCTGCATCACAGACAGTGGAATTGCCTGAGAGCAATAGAAGATCATGGAAGCTGTAGTGGTGGGGAAATCTTTGTGTTGTTGTTTATTATTATTATTATTATGATTCTTATGGTGTGGTGTGTAAGTGTATTCTGTGGAAGACAGATGGGTCAGCATGTTAATGAAGAACAGCACTTCAGCACAATATTTTTAAAAAGTGAAGGCCCGTGTCCTAGTGGCAAAGTAAGAGGCCCATCCCTCTCATGCTTCCACTGATTGTTGCCCTCAAATGCAGTGTTTGGTTGGATCAGCTTGCTTCTAGACTAGAAAATTCCTCAGCTTCTCAGCAGTCTTAAACAGTTGACTAACACAGCAGCCCTTTCTTAACCACTGGCTACCTCCATCACTGCAATGAGAGGGGGAGGTCATTTATAGACTTCCCTGGATGATGGAGTTCTGCAGTTTGGTCTTATTAGGGCCACTGATTTAACTTCAAGTAGACTGACCCTTTCAAAGAACCTTAAACTGAATGGCTTGCTAAGCTAGCCACAACATACCTTAACAACATTGGCCTGTCACTACACCATATACCCAGAAAAGTACTGTCTCCTTTGGCCGTCATTGTTAGCTAACAATCTTGATGTTATCTCCTTTAGTGTTTCAGTCTTTAATTAAAAGCAAAGAGAACAGAATTGGGATCATGCCATAAATATTCACTTTTTTCTGAGCTTGAATATCTCCAAAATAGCAATTTGCCATTTTGAAAAGAGCTTTCCAATAGAAAAAAGATGTTGCTTAAATATTATCCTAAGAATACGTACCTGTGGGCAGGCTGTTTTCACTTTATTGGGGAATATTCACAAATAATTATAAAGTTAGACTTTGATCCTATGAAAAGAAGTAGGGATAGAAACTCTTCACTGAGACATATGATTGTTCTTACCCAAAATGAATTTCCTTGAAACCCTTTCATTGGAATTTGCTTTCAAGTCAGTGGATGAAACTTCACAGTCTGTGTGTGGTGTGTGCATGCTTTCAATTTTACTCTGATAAAATCGTTGTTTTTATTGCTAGAACTGCTGTAGAAATGGAGTGCCTTTTACATGGAAAACATACAACAACTTTGTTTGATACAACATGTATTGCACTCTTAAACAGGCTCTTTAAACTAAGTTCTTTGAAGCACTAACAGTAGAACCACAAATTGCTGTAATCGTTTTGGGCTTGAGCAAGTAAGGAGCCGTGGAACAGATGCAGATGTGACTGGAAATAGTTTTGTGTTTTGATACTGTGCTGAAAAATGTTCTTCATAGTAATTTAGGAATGCAAAAAAGGCCTGCTGGCCCTTCCTCCATACTAGTAACCCACAAGTGCTGCTTCTCTGCCTCTAAAAGGAAGCATAATTTTTTACTCTTATTTATATTATTTATTATTGTAATTTTATATTGTGGATTTTATGATCGTTGTTTTAACTGATTACGGTAAACTTCCCAGAGTCCCCTGAAGGGAAGAGATGGGTGGGGACAAAGTGGATGGATGGATGGATAAATAAATAAATAAATAAATAAATGGGAATGCTGGGGAATAATCAGTACATACTTTGGAAAACATACTACCACATATTACTGAGGAAAGTAATCCGAAAAAAATCACGAAATACTGGGACTTGCAGATTGAAGTTGAACCCTTATGGAAAAAGAAATCTGCCATTATACCAATCGTGATTGGAGCCCTTGGAGCAATACCTAAAGGACTCCCTCAATATTTGGAAATTCTGAATTTATCAGACTTGAACACCCTCATTTTACAAAAAAAATACCCTGCTTGGAACTGCCCACCTCCTCAGATGCTACCTTAATAATTCTTAGGTCCTTGGTTAGGACTTGAATTATTAAGTTTTCACCAGTCTTTGACTGTGAATCTAATTGAAGATAATAATAATAATAATAATAATAATAATAATAATAATAATAATAATTGCAATTCAGCAGTAGAAAAATGTTCCATTGAAGCCCATTAATTCCAAGTGGCACTAAAGTAGCACCAGTGTAGAATTCACAATGCTGCCAGTTTCTCATTTTGAACACAGTTCTCTACATGCCTGAAAAAACCTAAACTCGAGGCATCCACTTCCCCACAAACTGCTCTTCCAATGTAATATTTATTGGCCTCTGTACAATATATATACAGTATAACTCACTACCTGAATTATAAAGGAACTTTGTACCTGAACTCAAACAGATCCTGTTTGTCTTGTGACTATACCTGAGTTACCATATCTTCTGTTTTTTCAAGTCATATGCTCCTGAGCAGTGATGGAGATTATCTGCTTTGGTAAAATAAAATAAAATTTGAAAAAAGATTGACTTCCTTAGACGACATTACCATTGACTGCATTAAATACCATGGATGGTTCTGTAATGGGCAAGTTAAATGATACAAATAAGAGTTTTGTGCTGGGATGCAGCTGACCGGTATGCTTTGGTATGTTAGCAGCTGCCACATCCTGTGGTGCTGTAGTAGCCAAAATTGAGATATTGAAATGCTTTTAACTTAATTCTAGATTATTAACACCAACTGTTTCACCCCTTTGCTTTGGAGAAAATCCAGTCTGACACTGCATACAGCTTGGTTGTTCCACCTGAAATCTTTGCAGTGTCATCCAGTTGCCTTTGCTAACCCAGAGCAAATTGGCAGCATCATAAGTCCTCTGCATAATTTCAAAGGGTAAAAAAGGAACATCTGCAACTCATTTGATTGTTAAGTATAGGTTATTGTTTCTTCAGCACACCTCAAACAAATTCTGTGTCAGGGTCAGGCTTGCTTCGCAATAAGACACGGACTCACTTAATGGGTATTAAGGATTTCCGGTTTTTTGGAATGGTAGCTGACAACGAAAAATGGGAACGGGGTTGTGGTGGTGAAGCACCCTGTTTATACCCTCTTTCGGAGTCCCGTGCTTCTCCACCCTTCATTGTCCCTAATCCCTCTTGATGGGTGCCTTGATGGTTGCGTGGGCATTTTCCCGGTGTCTTCCCTTGTCCTCTTGATTCCGGAGGGTCCTCCAGGGCACCAGGTGCAGCTTATCTCTGCTCATCGGAAGCCCTTTTCGGTTGCATATGAGTCCATGGGTGTGGATGCTTTGGGTGCTTGTTTAAATCTCTGATTTAATTATCTCCTTCCTCTATTCCTTTATGATCATGATCTACGTTGTGAGGCTCTTTGTGCCTTTCAACGAGGTCATGACATGCTGCCCCCCGAAGATGTCTTTAGGGTGCTGGTTTCTCTGGGTATGCCTCGTGGAACCGTCTAGCTAGTTGTCTTGCCATGACATGTTGTGCCTGTACCCACTCTGGGTGTGGGAAATGTTTCCATTTAACGAGGTGTTGCAGCTTTCCTCTTTGCTTTCTTGAGTCCAGTATTTCTTGTACTTCAAAATGCTGTTGGTTGTCTATCATTATGGGTGGGGGCGGGGGTTCTTCTGTATGCCATTGTGATGTGCTTGTCGGTTTTAGTAGGGCACAGTGGAATACCGGATGGACCCGTCTCAAGTTGTGGGGCAGTTCCAGTTTGAATGTAACTGGATTGATTATCTCTGTGATTTTGAAAGGTCCGATGAATTTCGGTGCCAGTTTCTTCGAGGGTTGCGAGGTTTTTATGAACTTAGTGGAGAGGTAGACTCTATCTCCCACTTTGTAGTTCGGTGCCTCCGCCCTGTGGTTGTCCGCATATTTTTTATACGTAGTTTGTGCGTCTGCTAGGGCCGTTTGGATGATTGGCCAGGTTGTTGCCAGCTGTGCTGCCCAGTCATCTGGTGAGCAGGGTGGGGCCTCTGGTTGAGGTAGTTCTGGTATTGGTACAAAGTCTCTTCCATAGACCACCTTAAATGGGGTGTGGCCAGTGCTCTGATGTACCACATTGTTATAGGCTACCCCTGCAAAAGGTAGTAGGTCCACCCAGTTGTCCTGTTGGTAATTTATGAATGCCCTCAGGAACTGTTCAAGTGTTGAGTTTAGGATCTCTGTAGATCCGTCTGTGTGTGGATGCCACGCAGTGGACAGTGCTTGCTTAGTCCCGATTAGTTTTAAAAATTCCCACCAAAATTTTGACGTGAACTGTGTGCCCCTATCGGTCACCAACCTGTAGGGGGCGCCGTGTATCCTGTATATGTGTGTCAGGAACAGGCGTGCCAGTTGTTGTGCGGAGGGGATGGTTGCACACGGGATGAAGTGTGCCTGCTTTGAGAAATAGTCTTTTACCACCCATATTACTGTTTTCCTTTGGCTGGGTGGGAGGTCCACAATAAAGTCCATGGAAATTTCTTCCCATGGGTGGGAGGGGCTGGCTACTGGCTGCAGCAGCCCTTGAGGTTTCCCCCCTTTCCGTTTGGAGGTGGCACATGTGGGGCAGGTGGCAACGTAGTCTTTAACGTCTTTTCTCAGGTTTGGCCACCAAAATTGCCTCCTCGTTAGATGAAGGGTTTTTACAAACCCAAAATGTCCCAGAGTTTTGTCATTGTGTGATCTTTGTAAGATTTCCCCCCGCAGAGATTCTGGGACGTACAAGACTTTCTCTTTCCAGGCGACTGTCCTTGATAGATATATGGTGTTGGTCTGCAACCATGTATCTGTTTGTAGTGCTTGTGCGAGTTTTTGTTGCCAGTTCGGTGAAATTGAACGGCGGCTCCATTCGTTCCCAACCGTTCATGCTGGCGTGCGCTGATTCCTTGTCTGGCTGCGCGTGACAGCTGGGCAGCCCAGCTGTTTCTCCGTCCATACTGTCCCCACAATGTTGGAGGCTTGCGTGTCGTCCTGCGGCCATCAGGAGAGGGCATCTGCCAGGAAGTTCTTCCTGCCCGGTATAAATTTCAGTGTGAAATTAAACCGGCTGAAGAACTGAGCCCAACGCACCTGCTTCGGGCTGAGCCGTTTTGGCGTGCTTAGTGCCTCCAAGTTCTTGTGGTCCATCCAAACCTCGAAGGGGCAGGTGGCCCCTTCCAGCAGGTGCCTCCACGTTTCCAGAGCTGTCTTCACTGCGAACGCCTCCTTTTCCCATACATGCCATCTCCTCTCTGTTTTGGAGAATTTGCGGGAAAGGTAGGCGCAGGGTTTTAGGTGGTTGTCGGAGTCCCTTTGGAGCAGGATAGCTCCGATGGAAAAGTCAGAGGCGTCTGCTTGCACCACGAAAGGTTTGGTGGGGTCGGGGTGCTGTAGCACTGGCTCAGCTGTAAAGAGGTTTTTTAGTCTCTCGAATGCCGTTTGACAATCAGCTGTCCAGTTTAGTAACGCCCCTGGGTTTCTTGATTTGCCCGTGTCCCCCAAGCCCTTTGTCTTTAGTAGGTCAGTTAGGGGTAATATAATCTCCACCAGCCTCGGGGTAAACCCCCTGTAAAAATTCGTGAATCTGAGGAGACTTTGGAGTTGTCTCCTCGTGCGTGGGCGCTCCCACGCCAGTATGGTTTGGACCTTGCTTGGGTCCATTTCTATTCCTTTAGCTGAAATCCTATACCCTAGGTAGTCAATTTGTTTCTTGTGAAACTCGCACTTGGAGAGTTTGGCAAACAGCTCTGCCTTGCGGAGTTTCCTGAGCACTTCTTTTAACAAGCGTTCATGCTCACGTTCCATTTCCGTGTAGATTAATACATCGTCGAGGTAAACCAACACCCCCTTAAAAAGGTGGTCATGCAGGACCTCATTAATTAATTGCATGAAAACCCCCGGTGCTCCTGCCAGTTTGAATGGGAGCACCTTATATTGAAACGCCCCCAATGGGCAGTTGAAGGCAGTTTTCCACTCATCCCCCTCCCGTATCCGTATACGGTAATAGGCTTCCCTTATGTCAAGTTTGGAGAATACCTTACCCTTTGCCAGGTGGGACAAGATGTCCTTTATTAAGGGTAAGGGGTATTTATTTGATATGCATGCTGTGTTTAATCCGCGGTAATCTGTACAGAGCCGCAGTGACCCGTCCTTTTTCTTGCGAAAGAGGACTGGCGCTCCTACTGGAGAGTTTGCAGGCTCGATAAAACCTCTTGCCAAGTTTTTGTCCACAAAGTCCCTCAGTGCTGCCAGCTCCCGCTGGGTCATGGCATATATTTTGGGTTTGGGTAGGGGTACCCCCGGGACCAGTTCAATGGCACAGTCTGTTTTCCTGTGGGGGGGGAGTTTGTCCACCTCTTTCTCGCCAAAAACATCTGCAAAGTCCACATATTTGATTGGCAGTCCCTCTGGCAGCGCCGGCTCTCTGTGCTCTTCAGTCGTCGTTGCCCCCCCCCCCATGGCCGCTCGGGGGACCCTGTTCCCTGCAGGTGCTTGATAACGCCCGTCAGCAAACTTAATCTCTCTGGTTTTCCAGTTGATGACTGGGTTTTGCTGCACGAGCCATGGGATCCCTAGTATGAGTAGGGGTTGCCCCACCGGTGCCATGATGAAAGCCAATTTTTCCTCGTGGCTGCCGAGCCTTAGCGCAGTTTCTCCGGTGTATTGGGTGACCGGGCCCCCTCCCGCTGCTGATCCGTCAAGCTGCGTGAACACCAAATGGTGCTGAAGTGGATAGCAGCGGAGGTTAAGCGCGGCTACCAGGTCTGGGTGCATTAGACTTTTGGAGCAGCCAGAGTCAATCAGTGCCCAGACCTTTTCAGTTTTATCCCCATGGGTGAGGGTGACACGGACATAGAGGGTGGGGCATTCCCCACTCACCCCTTTGTCATTGCGCCTGTTACTCTTCTCCACCTGTCCTTCAGCGCCCCTTAGGCCAGGTGGCTGTCGTTTCCCGTCGACTCGTCGGGATTGCTTCCCTCCTCCTCTGAGCTGTAGGGAAAGTGTCTAGCTCGATGCTCCCCCTTCGCTGCTGGTCACTTTCTTGGCGCTGGGGTTGGTGCGGTTGGTGCCCTCCTCATGCTCTCTCTGGGTGTCGGTTTGGGGCATGCTGCTGCCTTATGGTCGTCCTTGCCACACGTGAAGCACTGCCCTTTTGCAAAACGCCGGTCCCGTTCCTCCTTCCACGGTTGGGGTCTCACCTTCCCCGGCCTCGCAGCTGTTCGTGGGGGTCTCGTTGCCTCCGTCTGCTGCGCCTCCTTCTTGGCGTGGAGGAATGTGTCGTGGGCGTCTTCTGCTTCCCCCGCCAGCCGGATCCATTCGGTCATGGAGTTGGGATTGTTGCAGCAGAGTGCCCACTGGAGGACGTTTAAGTTAAGTCCTTGTTTGAATTTCTCAATCAGGGTCGATTGAGACCAGGTGTCCACTTTTCCGGCTAGGGCTTGGAACTCCATGGCATACTCTGCCACGGGGCGCTGGCCTTGCCTGAGTGTTTTCAGCGCCCTTTTAGCTCTTTCTTGCTCCAGGGGGTCCCTGAAGTGGAGCTCCAGCGCCCGCAGGAATTCTGTGCTGTCCTGCAGCGCCTGGGCACCTGATTGGCACAGCTGGACGTACCAATCGGCGGCCCGTCCTTTTAGTTTTATGGCCAGGGCATTGACTTTGCCCCTTTCCGTCCTGAAGCAGGGACCCCATTCTTCGAGGTAGTACCTCGCATTTGTTAGGAAAAATGAGAGTTTTGAGGGGTCCCCATCAAACTTTATGCCAAAGTCCTTGGCAGCCATTCTGGTTTGGCTCCAGGTTGTCTCTGGGCCATGCAGCGTGCTCCGCGGGGGCTGGTGCGGATCGGATTGTGTCCCGTCCTCTTGCGGTAGCCTTGTCTCTCTCTGGGTCTCCTCGCAAGTAAGCTACTCCGTAGGCAGGGTGGGAGGGCGGGATATCCTCCATCAGGTGGGCTCTTGGGACCGGCCCCTGCCGTCGCCGCCGCCGTACTCTGGGTCCTCGCTCTGCCTTTCGTCCGGGTGCATCTCTGGTCATCGGGTGGGCTCCTGGGATCGGGCTCCGCCGTAGCAGCTGCTGTCCACTGGGTAGCCTCTCCGTCTTTCATCCGGGTGCGCTTCCAGTCATCGGGTGGGCTCCTGGGACCGGGCTCCGCCATATCTGCCGCCGCCGCTGAGGTCGTCCCGCCGCCTCTTGTCTGGGTGCGCCTCCGGTCGTCGGGTGGGCTCCTTGGGCCACACTCCTTTGTAGCCGCTGCCTCCCGCGAGGTCGTCCCGCCGTCTCTTGTCCGGGTGCGCCTCCACGATGCTGCCGCCGCGGGGTTTCTGCGCCGCCGTCAGCTGTTGGAGCAGCAGCCGCATCCCCTGCATCCCTTCCTCCAATGCGTCCAGCCTTGCCACCACCTGCAGATTCCTGCCGGTGCGCTCGCCACTCCACTCGCCCTCTCTTCGGGTGGCCGTTGTGGAGGACGGACCTTCCCTCGGTCCCTCCGGGGTGCCGGGCGATCCCTCGGCTCCGTCCGCCGTGGGTGTCAGCTCGGCTCGCGCTTCCTCCCGGGTGCCGGGCGAACCTGGAGAGGACCCCCTCGTCTCGCACCCGGCGGCCCGCGGGCCCCGGGGTGCCAGGGTGGTTCCCTCCCACTCCTCTTCCCCCGAGCTGGATCCCATACTTACCCAGGCATGGCACTGCCTGGACCTCAGCCGCATCCCGCCTGAGGAAAGGGGAGCTTCTCCGCCGGGTGCCGAGTGGTTGCTCATACCTAGCTGGGTCCCTCACAAGCTGGTTGGATAGGTGCTAGGCAAAATTTTTTTGTCGGTTCCCGTTTTTATGTCAGGGTCAGGCTCGCTTCGCAATAAGACACGGACTCACTTAATGGGTATTAAGGATTTCCGGTTTATTGGAATGGTAGCTGACAGAACGAAAAACGGGAACGGGGTTGCGGTGGTGAAGCACCCTGTTTATACCCTCTTTCGGAGTCCCGTGCTTCTCCACCCTTCATTGTCCCTAATCCCTCTTGATGGGTGCCTTGATGGTTGCATGGGCGTTTTCCCGGTGTCTTCCCTCACCCTCTTGATTCCGGAGGGTCCTCCAGGGCACCAGGTGCAGCTTATCTCTGCTCATCAGAAGCCCTTCTTTTCGGTTGCATATGAGTCCATGGGTGTGGATGCTTTGGGTGCTTGTTTGAATCTCTGATTTAATTATCTCCTTCCTCTATTCCTTTATGATCATGATCTACGTTGTGAGGCTCTTTGTGCCTTTCAACGAGGTCATGACATTCTGTAACCAAGCATACTATTTCTAGGGCTCCTCTGGAAGGTAACATGCTTTGTACCATGTGCTCCATTTTTATGTGTTCTTGGTTGAACTACATATTTATTAAGTTTTAAGCAGAGCAGCCACGCTGAGCATTGGTTAGGCAGCTTTGGTTCTGGGCAAGAATGCTTTAGTAATATTACTTGTTTTCCTGTTATTTTCAAAGATATACCACTTTTTTTCTCACAGGTCCTTAGTTCCCACAGAGATTTTGTTAATTCAAATGCACCTTGAATTTTAAACCAGCAATGCAAAGCTTGGTTTGACTTAGCACAAATTCTCCTTTGGACTGCAAAAGTCAAGTTTAGAAATTTATAGATGGATTTATTTTGCCACACCTCTCCCTCCCTCCCACAGCATGAAATTGACCCCTAAATCAGCTCAGCCTGATGGTTTCTGGAAGCCCCTTTTCCGATGTTTAAAGAAATAAACATCTTGTCTCTTGCCTGTGAAAGTGCTCTAAATCCATAGAACTGGGATCTCATGAGAAATTTCCCTTTAGGGGAGGCAAAGGCTTGAAGTCTGTGATGGTCCTGGTCACTTTATTAAGGCCATCCTTCCGAATTCCAGCTCTCACCCTATCTATTTATTACTCTAACCTGATTAATGTGTATGTCTCTGTGTTAAAATAATTTAGATCTGGGTCTGGCTTGATTGGATTGGAATGCCATGTCCCGAAAGAGCTTAGATAATGTTTATGGCCTTTGGAAGCTGTGGGTTGAAAAGCGATCCATCAGCTGTGGCTTCTCCTATATTGTGTGACTATAAACATTCGCTGATTAATAGGAATTGTATGCAAATATTCATCTATCTGGGGGGAGTCCTAGGCATGGACAACTCTGCCTATTAGTTATTTGATTGTTTACCTAACCATCTCTCTGTGCCAACTCTTAAGCCAAGTTCTTTGAGCCACATATGTAAAAAATATTTTGAATATAATACAAAACAGTAAGTATACAATTATAGTATCACCACAAAGATAAACAATTACAAACACAGAGAAACAGCTCTTGAAATTTCAACAAACAAGAGAGAACCTCAAAAGCCATTACAAACTTTTGAAAAGCCTAGATGCATTAAAAAAAAAAAGAGTTTTCTTTTAGCCCAGGAGAGAATACAAGAAGAGTATTCACATCCAGGATGCTATAAATGCAAAGACCCTCTAAATCAATATAGGTCAGGATTTGGGCAGAGTGACTTAAGTTGTTTCATATATATATTCTAAAAATCTCTAGCTCATAATGTTTGAGCAGACAGCATCCAGTCAAATGAATCTTGCAATCATGAGATGAACATTCTGCTAAATTGGAGTCATCCATATGCAACCAGTTGGGGAATATTGGCACTGTACCTTACAATTGTTCAAACATTTGACCGAATAGCAACTAAATGAGAGAGCAAAAAGCAAAAGATGAGCATTAGGCCCATTCCTGCAGTTTAAAGATGTTCAACAACAGAACATTTTTGTTGGCCCTCAGCAGAAGCTTGATTTTATTTCCCAATCACTCATTTAAGACTTTTTATCTTCCTACAGTTTTATCCTCCTCCATTTCCTAACAGTTTCCCCCAAGGACTAGTGTCCCCCCCCCACCCCAAAGGATTTTACTTTCTTACTTCCTTGGAAACCAAATGCACCTCTCGCTAACTTCAGAACTGTTTCTGTTCCCTATCTTCAGGACCTGCTGATGTACAAACTACATGTAGATGCTGTAGGGCCAGCTTAATATTTGTCAAATTTCATATTTAGGTAATTCAGATCACCACTTTAAGTACATTAGACTGGTTGCCTGTTAGCCCCTAGGCTCAGCACAAAATGCTGGTGCAGTGTCTTGCAACTTGGGTGCCTTCTGTTCTCCCCTGTGGTCCTCATCATAAGCCCCAGCCTTCTGAAGCTAGGCATGCAGACATAAGATCTAAATTCTTCTTGGGGGCTGTTTCCTTGAGGAACGCTATGTTGATAGAGATTTATTAGGCTGCAGCCTTGCATTGCTTAAGGGCGTCCATAAAAACATGGCTGTTCGAGAAGGCCTTTGTTTAAAAATTCATAGCCTCTGAGTGTACCTTGGCTTTTATGTTTTCTTATTATCTTTATAAATGTTATTATTCTTTGGGTTTTAAGATTGTTTAAAATAGTTTTATTTTTTGTTCAGATTTCAAAGATTTTTTAATCACAGTTGGCTTTGCTGCCTGGAGTTCCCTTTCAGGGAATTAGGTGTGATATAATTAATTAGTTAGATACCATCAAATCCAGTTGGGTTCCAAGTGACTGCCTAGACAAATGCTTGCCATCTTGACCTCCTTTGGTGATAATTCATTGCTTTTCCAAGGACATTCCAGTAGCCTCTTTGAACTCGTCCATCTACCTTCTCCTTCCCTCAGCCTTGCCAAGCATAATAAGCATCAGAAATAAATAAATTAGATGTGAATGAACTAGAGAAGCTGTTTTACTTTTGTAGCAAAGCCTATATGACAGGTTGCACCATATCATTTCCTCAAGGACCTATTCTGGGCATAGCTGGATGAGAAAGAAGAAAGAATTCTCCGTTGCTGTTCTTCCACATGTACCATGTCAAGTTTACTGCCCTGGATTTTCCCTGTGAATTGTAATAATAAATATTTGAGCTTTTGAAAGAAGCCTGGCGCATGCTGCTGTTCTCTCATAGACAATATCTCTATTGCAGAGCACATGACCCAGGGAACTTGGTGCTCTTCACTTGCCAGCTGACTGACTGAGACAGCCCTTTCTTTTGTGGTCATGGGCTGGCAGCCAAAGCTGGAGGTTCCTCAAGCAGCTGATGGACCAACAGGCTTAGCTGGAGAACTGAATTTGAGTTGGGATGGCAGATTCTGCAGGCTTTCATTAATATAATAGAAATAATTTAATACAATAATTTGCCATATCAGTTTTGTTGTTTAAAAAAAAAGTATCTTGGGGGAGGTCTTTGGTATTATTATTCAGCTAGCTATAAATACAGTGGTCTTCCCCAATCTGAAGCCATCCAAAAATTCTGGCTGTGTTGTTCCCAGAATTCCCTGTCAGTTATAATTTAATTTTATTCAATTTAGGCACCATCCGACTTCAAACTGACTCTGGGTGAAGCACAATAAAATCAAACAGAATAGAAAATGCAATATAATAATTATAAAAAAGGAATAGGCTCAGATTGGGGAAAATTGGTCTAGAGGTACATTCTTAAGCCTCATCACTGTTTAATCTTAGATGAAGTGCTTATCTCCTGCTCATAACTATTCATTAAAGTAGTAAAAAAGAAGTTTTAAAACACACACACACAAATAGGTATTTTGAATCCAAATCTAAAATAAAGGCACAAACGTCAGAAGATAAATCCAGAATGATCAACATTGTAAGGATGAAAAAAAAAATTGAATTGAATTGAATTGAATTGGGTAAGGATGAACAATGGCATTAGCATCCCATATCAAAACGGAAAGCAGCAGGAACATGGAACTCAATTCTTTGAAAATTCACACAAGTGAATCCTATGAAATTCACTGCAGTTCACATGGGAAGCTGAGGGTTTCCAGACTTACCCTGCACTTTTGCTTTTAAAAAGTGCATTAGTCAGTTTGTGGAGATCAGATCTGATGAGTAGAGAAGATAAACATGCTTCTTCCATTCTTTCCAGAATTTTCTCCAACTTCTTTCAAATTCTATTTACTCAAAAATGAACGTGGAACAGGGAGAGCTTCTTTATCCATGAATGATATGTTTATGGGATGTCAAACTCTTGTTCTCAACTCAATTTTCCTTTTGCTACTAAAGAAGTTAAAGAAAAAGAAAAATTTATTGGAAATTACTTGAATGAAGCACATGAAGCACACCCTTTCCTGTTTCATAACATCCCTGATGCCAAATCACAGAGCAAAACACAACTTCTTATTTCAATTATGGAAGACAGCCCAAAATATATTATTATTTCAGGAACCATAAATTGTATTGCTGGAAGTAATAGCAATCTCCTCCTTAAATCCCTGAGGCCACTTTTTTGTATCTTTAGTCAAGGATTGCATTCATGAGTGTGTAATATATGTCCGTTATCCTTCTTCAGTGTCCTGAAACCAGGCTGTTGAGAGTGCAATGTTGGCCAAAACTCTAAAAAGCAGTTTGTTCATGCTATGGGCAGCAATTCTGGCTTTGGATGAAGTCAGTTGTTAGAAGTTGGGGCTCTCTTCTTACATGTGTATATAAGTATAAGCATATGTCATTTGTGTAAATGTCAATGTCATGTTTCCCATATATTAATCTTAACAAAACAAATGAAACATCTTTACAAAGAACAGCATGGAAAGTTTATTTTTTTTAAAAAAAAATAGAGCTTTCCACCAATAATTTTTTACTTTTATGTGTATTCTAGACGAAGACGTGATATCTGTGACCTTCCAGATATTTGTCCATCATGACCACTCCCAGCACCCCTGGTCTTTGGATGTGCTGGCTGAGGTTTTGCAAGCTGTGCCTCCCAGTTAGTTCCCCATCTCTGTTTAGACCATTTGATAATACGTCTAAACAAATAATATTTAAACATCTAGTTCATATTTTTGTAATGCTCGTAAGTAAGAAAATGTGGGAATAGTCCGATTCGGGTTTGGGAAGTTAAATTCAATGTGACAATTAACAGCAGGAGAAGACAACGAAGTCAATTTTGAATCCTGAAAATAATGTTTCCATATGTTTTGTGGAATGCTTCTTCACTCTTTTCTTTGGAACCAAATCAAACATCTCATATCCCATCCTCAAACACACAGAATTAGACCCATACAGATGACTAACTCTAAGGATTTCCAGATGAAGATGCAGCCCCAGTAGTTGGGGAGTATGAGCCCCACATTGGTCACATGAGGGTAAAAAGGGAGTTGCAACTGTGACATATTTCTACTCTTGTGCCATTATATCTGCAAATGGGAAAATCCCATTATGGTCCAGTAAATGTTCTTTCAGAAGCAACAACTTATCACTGTTTTGTGGTTGAAGAGGTGTCCTGAACTTCCACTGGAAGAAATTCTTGTTTTGCATTTCAGCTCCTGGGTACTTCACATGGCATGTTTTTCCTTCATGTCCCCCAGTCACAAATAACAGCAGCGTGTTGGCATAATTTCCATAAGGTTCAAATGTAGAACTGCTGATTGCATTTTAGGTGTTTGTACACTTGTTTTTTTCTTTATTTATTTACAGGCAGAGACCATGTTTTAAAACAAAACAAATAAATTAAGAACACATGGAATCGAATAAAACATATTCCTAAATTCGAACAGTCAAAAGGTAAAATCATAATAAGCAACAAAGCAGTAACTGATATTGGAAAACTACAGTGTTAGTCCCCTAAATGGTGGCCAGTGGGTCCAGGCTAGGGAGTGTAAGCCATTGATTTCTGATGGCAATTTCAAAAGAGCAGAACCTAGAGAATTCCTGAAAAGTTTGTATGGGAATATCCACTACTGAGAATTGTATGACCTCGGACTCAGACCAGCCCCTCCACCTGTCAAGGAGTCAGTATATTTGGTTACATTTTGTTAAAACAACTCATCCACTCTTGTACCATTTTTCTTCAAACTGGCTCTTGGAAATCTTTGTAAAACAGTTGATAAATATTTACAAGTACAAATGTAGAAACATCTACCAACTAATTTGCTATTCTATTTGTGAAGGGTGGAGAAAACTGAGGAGGTGGGAAGAAATTCCAATAGAAGAGAATATCTGTAGCTCAGGGTTGACCTGTGGAGTCTTTGGTGCTCTGAGCTTGGTTGTTTGCTTGCTCAGCCACAAATAGACACATAGAGATAAACCACATTTACACACCATTCAATAAAGAAGCCAAAAAGGAAACGAAAAGACCAGAACACATCCTTTCCAGCAGCCAACACCCAGATAAACAGGGATTCACACCAGACAAACAATCAAGCGAAAACAGTACCCTAATCAAGGAACTACCAAGGAGAAAATCACACCCCCACCAACACTGGCAGGGCAAGCTACTGTATATAAACAGGGAGCAAACCCCTCACTCAACAGCACTGAAGATGTTACCTAGTTGGGTAATGAAATGTCTGCAAGTAAACAACCAAGCTATGGAGCACCAAAGACTCCATAGAAAGAAGTGTTCACTTAATGGCCATCTGGAATTGATAGCACCCAGGCATTGATTAGCTGATCAGAATTTATCCAGAAAGGGCAACCATGGTTGACTAATGGTTCTCTGCAAGCTCTAGACTCACAAACCTGTCAAGATGCCCACAGCATCTTCATGTTTGAATAGATGTGCAAATAATCAAGACTTCCCAGATCAATCTCAAGTACATTTTAAATCTGGTTAAGAAGAATAGGAAATGGAAAGACTGGTGGTCTGGAAAACCACTTTGTGCATTAATTTCTATTCTGTCACAATTTAGCTATGTCTCATCATTTAGGGTATGGCAGGCAGGAGGATGGAAAAGACTGGAAACCACCTATTGTACCGGGACAATACAGAGAAGGGAGTGTGGCGTAAGAGACATTGTTAAAAATTTCAGCATCCATCACAAACAATGGCTTCAATGCAGAACTTGCTGTGGCAGAAAGGCCCCTCTTTCTGCCACAACACCAAATCGGCCTGTCAGAGCCAAAGTTCTACACATTCTAGTGTATGGCAAAGTCTGAAGGCTTGTCAAGTAGAAAACAATCCCTCATTTATCAGTCAAGAAGTTGGTTCCGTGTAGTAGCATCCCATGGCAAGTGACATTATACACTTGTTTAGGCTATAAAGCTTCCCTTCATTTTCTTCATGAATTAAGTTCATATTTCTCTTTCAAACAGTACTTCTAAAATTACAGTTCAGTGTGCAGTCTGAGAGAATACTTGGCAAGCTGTGTGTACTTATTATTTATCTTGACTTCATGATGTAAATAGTTCGCTATTTGACATTTATTTTACCTTAATTTCCCCACATTGGGATGTATGTGGGATGCATGCCAAGATCTTGTTGAACTTTGGTCATCACTGTTGCAGAATAGGTAGAGAAGCTATCAGAGCTAGTAGTTGTATCTACCTGGTACTGATAGTAGGGATGAATATGTACTTAGATTTAATTTCCTTGTGCAAATACACTGCTCTATTGCGAATAGGGAAAATATGTGCTTAGAATGTGCTTAGAAAGAATGCAGAAGACTATGACCTGCGACCAACTGGAGAGAGATTGTAAGCACTGGATGGAGGTAATTCTTGCAATCCTGGACCTCTCAGCAGCTTTTGATACCATTGACCATGCTATCCTTCTAGATTGACTCCAAGGGCTGGTACAATAGGTGGCACTGTTTTTCAGTGGTTGTCCTTGTTCCTTCAAAGCCAGTTGCAATCAGTGTCAGCTGTGGGGGGAGGTCACTCCCTAGGCCCCTCCTTTGTGGAGTGTCGCAGGGCTCAATGCTCTTTCCCCTCTTGCTCAGCATGAAGCTCTGGGTGAGGTCATCCACAGATTTGGGGTCTGGTATCATCAGCATTATAATTATTTATTATTTATTTAAATGTATTGTAGCTGTCCATTCCCATAGACTCTGGGCAGCTTACAAATACAAAATAATAAAAGCAGTTAAAACATACAACGCCACAGGCAGCCTAGAATAAAATAAGCATAACAGTAACAAAATCAAGCCAAACCCGGTGATATCCAATTACATCTTTTGACTCCAAGCTACCCAGGTAAAGTGTTGAGGTTCTGTTCCAGTGCTTGGAAGTTGTGTGGTCCTTCAACTCACTCCTACCAAGACAGAGTGTTGCAAGGTTCTGGATCACTTGACAACAGCATCTTTTGCACACAGATTTCAATTTGATAGTATAATCATAAAAGATTTCATTGGCTCACCAGCCACTCTTTCTCTGCTTTTGCTTAGCCTTTGTCTTTAAGATTTTATTGCTACTGTACACCACCCTGGAAAATGTATGAGCATGGTGGTTTAGAAAAGTTTATAAATAAATGAATTAAGGAATTATACTAGGGATGTGCACAAAATAGGGAAACTGTTTTGTTTCAGGAACAAAACAGCCCTGTTCAAAATGTTCCATCAGAATGCTCAAATTGGCTATGCTCCAGTTAAATAAAACTTGAAACAGTTCAAGTGCTACATGTTCCAACATTACCATTGTAACAGGGAGGAGGAGGAAGAAAATTAATCCTCCAAGCTCTACAATGCAGCAAAAGCTATATTTAAACACACCCTGAAGCTCGACAACAACAGCATGTACTCCCTTTGGGCAAATGCTCCAAGGCTCAAGAAATCAACACAAGTGAAAACAAAAGACATTGGAGCTATAAACGCTTCCTGAAACTCAGCATGGGACAACACATGGCATAAAAATCAGCAGAGTACAAACATACACCAGAACTCAACAAACTAACACAAACCATTAACATACAGCCAAAAACTTACAACCTCAACAATATTAACAAGACTTGTGTCTGAAGCAAAGCAAGCTCTATGCACACTCATCAGCTTTATTTTATCTGCCTGCTACCTCCATACACAAGAAAGAAAATAAAGCACATATGTAACCCATCCACATGAATTCTAACTTCCCTGAAACAAGTACTTTAAGAAATAGCAGTAACTTACCTGCCAGGCAGCTGGAAAGAGTCTTGGGTCTTCACTGAAGAAATAGGCAACAGCAGAGTTACTCCTGACTTGAGGCATGTGCTTAGTAACTGCTCTCCATTTCCCTCATCATCCCATCCAGTCTAGGCTTATAGCAACAGGGACAGCTTCTGTGACTCAATGTGCTAAACTAGAAAAAAAAAATTCCCAACCTAATCACAAGTCATAAAATAGAAGTTCAGGTGCAATGCTCAGGATAGCTAGAATACTTGACACAGCACCACTGGGAACAGCAACATTTTCATCTGAAATATGGATTTTGTTCTGATAGCTGTTTTGAGCTTGGAACATTTTAAACTTGGAACATATGCCTAAACTATATTATTTAGGCTGCCTCCATATCTGGACCTCTGATAGATTTATAAAATATGACTGCATATATTGCAGCCTTCAGCTTAATGTTACACAGCCCCTGCCTTAATTCAAAAGAAATCCCTTCAGATTTCTTGTAAGAGCTAGCTGTCCGGTTCCTGCAGCATGATGTTCAGGACAGGAATGAGACACAAGAGTGTCAGAAAGAGAAAAAAAAGAATGTACAGTATTACAGAGACAGCAGAGCCTCACTTTCTGAGATATGGCTCTTTGAGAAAGAAAACAAAACAAAACTTGCCCACCCTGGCATAAAGTATCCACCAGCCAGTTTTGGCCCAGCCAGTAGCTAGTAAATATTCACATTTTGGCATGCCGTTTTATAAGAGAACAAATAGTATATTTTTGGTGCGCAGAAACATTCCAGCGTAAATGCTCCACTGGCAAGTTATTGGAAATTTGCCACTTGAAGAGAAATGACATCATGGCCAGTAGTGTCAAGTTAACATTTCCAAGCTGGACAATGTACAAATGGTGTTCTTGGAATGGAAATAGAAGTAGATTAAAGTGATCTTGGTGCAGTGCAAAATCTAAACTGGCATCCAACTGGCCACTGGAAAAGAGAAGGTGGCTGCTGCTGTGGGAATATGCTTAACAGCAGAAATATTTTATTCTCAGATAAGGATTAGCCATAGGCACAGGGGGAGGAAAGCTCTGTAATACAAACCATATTATCCAATCTTGCCGGCCTTCCAATCATTAGCAATGTATCCTTTATTTTTAGTAGGAGTGAGGGCATATCATTTCTTTTCTGAAAAGAAAACATTTGAAATTAAACATCAGCATTTTTATCCTAGTATGATTATGAAGAATTTAGTTTCAGAATAGCAACAGTCATTTGATTATGGGTCTATTCTTTTTAAAAGGGGAAACCAAGGAAAAGCTACAAACAAATATATAGAAACCAGAAGAACCTATGTCTAAGTTTTTACCTCTTTGACAATTTCCCTGAAATGCTGCAGTGTATTGTGAATTTCCAGTTCCCTGAAACAAGTATATTGACTGATTGAGTTGGTAAAATACTTGTGTCATGTGAGATGGCTTAGTATGGGATCTTTTTAAGGCTCTTAGAGACCTGGAGATAAAATGAGCTCATCTCCCAATTTTTTTTCACTAGTTTCTATACCAGTATCATTTTTTTTTCTACGTTGTTTTATTCTCCACTGAAGTTAATGGCTCCGTAAACAGGAATGGGTGGAAAACGCCAAATATCAAAAAGATTCTGGGATTATATTTCAACTGATTTGTTTTACTACCTTGAGTGAAAAACACTGATCATCCTGTTTCAAATGGTGGCTTTAGAGAGGCCTACTTTGTGAGGTCCCTTCCCAGAAGATCCTTAGGTTGTAGCATCAAGGTATTTTGCACCCATTCAGAAAAAGACTGTGGAATTACCTTCCATAAACTCAAGACTTATTCGTTCATGCTGGTTTTGCTGGGAACTTTCCTAATTGTGTTAGTGGATTGTTGCTACTGACCTTCACTATGGATTTCACTTTTGTCCGTTTTACACGGTTGGTTTGTTCTCTTTTATATTCCTACTCAAGGGTTATTTTTAAGGAAAAGCCAGTAATGATACTTTCCAAATAAATAAATAAGCAACCTTTTTAAGCAATCTAAGCCATCTGTAACAATTTTATAAATTATAAAATGTTATAAATAAAATATGCATGATGTGAAGAGAAATATTTTCTTTTGTTCTGTTCTGAAAAGATTCTCACTGATTTCATTAAGACCAGAAGAAAAATCTTCTGGATCAAATCAGCCCGTCTTACTTGGTCCAGCATTCCATTACCATGGTGGCTAATCCAAAGCCAATTGGAAGCCAATGAGCAGGATGCAACTTCATTCATTCCCTCCTACTCAGTTTACCCTGCAGGAAGCATTAAGGAAATAAGTGCCTCTATTAGTAGAGTTAATATATAGCCATTATGACTTACCTTAAGTTTACAAATCATTCAAAACTTTCAAGTTCTCCTGTGAGAGAAGGCAGCAATGGCTCTATCATACCCTTGCCTCTGGTGTCACAGTAGTCTCAAGGGGTCTTTCCTCCTTTGCACTAACTATAGAACAAACAACTCTTTCTTCTGCCTTGACCTCATTATATGGCCTTCATCTCATGCCCAGCCCATGAGTAACACAGGCTTCAGTTGTCCTTAGCTGGGTAAAAGTTGTGAGGTGTGTAAAATTTGTTAGGCTCTTGGAAGGAACTCAGGAGGCTGCAGTAACAGGGAACAGAGACAATATAGTTTTCTGCCAACTCAAGGATGAGTGGATAGTACTTTAAATCAGAGTGGGGAAAGACTCACCAAGCCTGGTACATTTTTGCTGTTCTTCATTGTGGAGTGGCTCTAACATTTGGATTGTTGGGACCCCTTAAGCCAAGGTGGGCAACCTGCAGCCTCTTGAGCAAAAGCATCAACCTCCTAGCCCATTTATAACTCCAGAGCCCCTCTGAACAGAACATTCCCCAATGAATAGAACTGAAATTGTCAGGAGTTGTTTTTTTCTTTTTTTTATGAGCAGGGATAGAGAATTAGGGGACAATGTCTTCAAACTTGTAGTGGTTTCAGGCTTTTATTGGACTCTTCTTCCTTCAAATCAGATTTCCCCCCCCCTATTTTGGAAAATCTTTAAGAGGCAACTTGGATGTTACAAGCACCTATAAGACCCGAGCCACCAGTTTTGTCTCTTAAACCCTCCCAAAGCCCCAAACCAAGAAAAAGCAGGTCTGAAATGTCAACATTACTGACTCCTGTAGTATTACAATATCATTGGTCATGCCCCCAGACAAGTCAGAAAGGAGACTTGTGCCTCCAGGCTGAAAAGATTGCCCAAACATTTCTTAAACTATTAAGTAACTAAACTTAGCAAAGATAGGCAATCTATGGCACTGGAGAAGTTACTAAACTACAACTTCCCAGCAGCCCTCACCATTTGAAATCCTTTTTAGAGCTGCTGGGAGTTGTAGTTCAGGAATATCTCCATGGATTGCATACTCTTGAATCAAAGTGGGTGCGGAATCTCTAGTCCAAAGTCCAAAAATCCATAACAAAAACACTGAAAGGGAAACATAGTTGACAGGCTACTGTACAATAGACAGGGCAGGCTTGTTCTTCTTTATTGTGCCAGGGAGCAGAGCTAGAACTTAGAGGTAGAAATTGAATGGAAGCAGAGTACAGCTAAACATTAGGATCAAGTATCTAGTAGTTAGAGCTTTCCTGAGAAATGAACAGTTTTCTCAGAAAATGGTTGGCTTTCTTTCACCAGATACAGTTAAGTAGAGACATGAAAACCTTGAGTTAGGAACTGTAAACAGCACCCTACACTGTAGAATAGGTGGTTGAGGTAGATAATCTCCAGCTTCCTTTCTACAACTCTGTGATTTAAATTGATACGTTGTTGTATAGGTTGCCAACTGCTTGCCGCCACAGAAACATTCTGTGCCAGCTGTGTGCTTTGTCAAATAAGGGGTCTGGAATGTGGGTAGCCCATGTCGAAGGGCGCCACTGTGCTCCAAGGTCTCACAAATAAATCAATGCTTTGAATTCCACTGCTAGTAAAGCATGGTCTGTGTCTCCTTTGCAGAAAGCATACAAATGTCCTTCATCACTTCAGAGGGCCGTAGGTGATCAAATTTATTAACGCTCATCACACACTGGCTTAAAAGTAAACAAGGGAAAGGATTAAAGCGGCTTGACAAAACAAATACCTTTTTTTCTGTTTTCTGTACTCTCTTTATCTCAAAAACTTATCTAGTAGCCCATTGACTGCTTGACATAATAAAAACTTCAACTTTTATACTAATCCCTATTTATTTTGCCCTCTTATATTAAGGCTGAAATCAATGCCATTTGCTAATAACCCAATACACTTTGGTTGTATTTTGCCTTCTGGCGTCATCCCATCTTGCTCAAAATGAGAAATATAAACAAAGAGTTATGTGGAGTCAGTGCAAATCTGATGGTTGAGAAGTTTTTTAGATCAGTAATACACTTTCAGAATGTTGTCCTCCCTGTTGTCAAAGGATCTTAAGTGAGAGGGAAGAGTATATCATCCATTTGTGTGTATTATAACAGAAAGAAGAGGCAAGTCTGTGTGTATGTGTATGTGCACACACAAGCATGTACAATATTATTCCTCTTCTTGCTCTGATTAAACTAAGATTTGGCTTTAAATCAGTTACATTCTGCTGAAGTCAGTGGAATTACATGAGTGGAATTAAATCTAAGGATTTCAATTTAACTACTTTATGGATATTCTTTTTGGATATTCTAGCCTGAAGCCCTTCAGGCAGAATAAAAAGTGAAAAAAATCTACCTGTTTCTCAAGGATACATTTGCAGCCCAAATACCAAAACCTAGATCAATATAATTCTAGTCATGGCTAACTCCCACTAGGAGATAAGCAGCTTCATAAACATTTACTTGTAAGTCTGATCTCTGGGCAAGCAGAGTGACCACATTTTCATAGGGCCTCTTCCTGAGCTTTCAAAGTCAATCTGATGTGCTCAAATTAAGTAGATGGTCCTTTTCCTCATCTCCTTGGTATGAAAATCACCACCTGCTTAGTTCCTGCATGAGAGACTATGTAAGAACTATAAGAGAGATGCAGACAAAGAGGAGTTGCAGATGCCTTGTGTATATCCCACCTACTGGGGCAGGGTTTCTCAACCAGGGTTCCGCGAGAGGTCACTAGGGGTTCCTTGGGAGATCACGATTTATTTAAAAATATATTTCAAATTCAGACAACTTCACATTAAAGAGGTAAGTTTCATTCCTTATTTTTAGTTTAAGAACACTGTCAATGCATCTATACAGGCCTACACATGAAACAAATATAATAATTTTGTAACTTCTGGACTACATTTGAGCCTGAATGTAAAGGGGTTCCCCGAGGCATGAAAAGTATTTCAAGGCTCCAGGGTCAAAAAGTTGAAAAAGGCTGTACTGGGGTTGTCAGTGATAAAACCCTTCCAATATGTAACATGGTGTATCTTTATGCCTCCCTTGGCATTTTTCCAAGCTATGAAAAGCCCTTTAAAAAAAAATATGCAATATTACCATCATAATTATTACATTGGAAACCTCTGCTATATTTCTGCAACCCAGAGGAGTATTCTGTTTTCTATGAGAGGAATCTGTCATGAGTACTGATGGTGAGCAGGAGGGGACCTCTATCCAGGGGGGAAAACGCATGCGTAGTACTGAGGAGTTAAGCAGCCATTCAAAGAGACACAGATCAGACCCGCCTTAACTTTGGGGGTTTATCTGTCTGGGTTTTCCCACGCTTCTTCAGTTTGTTAGGATTTCCTGTCTATGTAGCAGTAATAAAACACTGGAGACCTACTCCTCGTCTCAGCGTGGTTCCTGGCTGTTAGGACATCAATCCTAACAAACTCTCCACTCCCACTGAAAGAGGGAGGAACAAAAAAAAAAAAAGGAAGAGACATTTGGGAAAATGTCTTCGGAAAACCAGGAAATTTGGCAGGCCATCCAACAACTGGCAGCAGCATTGCCACAACATCAACAACAAGTAGATCTCCAGATCAACACATTACAAGCAGCCATGCTACAGCAGTTACAACAACCAGCTCTGATTAACCTACAACTGGTGCCAGCAGCAGCAGCAGCTCCGCCAGTAGTCTTGAGATCCCAGGGCAGTCTACCAGAGAAGTTTGGAGGAGAAGCAGGACAGTTGAGAACCTTTCTCACACAGTGCACAATGTTTTTCGACAGCAGACCAGCACAGTTTCCCACAGACAGAACCAGAGTCACCTTCATTTTAAGTCTGCTAAAGGGCCCAGCAGCCAAATGGGCTATTCCCATGGTGGAGAACAACGACCCAATTCTCAACGACTACCAGAATTTTCTGGCAGGGTTCCGAGAACACTTTGACGACCCGATCAGAGAGGTCACTGCCAGCCGGGAAATTCGGAAGCTCAAGCAAGGCAACAAGAGAGTGGGAATCTACATTGCTGATTTCAAGCTGTTAGCAGGAGATCTGGACTGGAATGAGAGTGCTTTGAAAGACCAATTCAAACAGGGGCTGGATGAAGAAATTAAAAATGAATTCGTGCATCAGGGAACACCAGCTACCCTAGAAGGTTTATATCAGCTGTCTGTGGTTGTAGTCACCAGGCTAGAAGAGCTCAGACAGATGCAGCTGGGGAGAAACAGGGTCCTCAGAGTGCTTCCAGGATTTCCAGCTCTCTCCGCACCTTCTCTTTACTCAGGACCAGAGGAGCTGATGCAGATTGGGGCAAGCAGGAGGCTTATTTCCGAGGCTGAGAGACAGAGAAGGAGAGAGAGAGCCCTCTGTTTCTACTCCAGGGGCACATGGTGAGAGCTTGCCCAGCAAGAAGCCAAGCAAATTCCGTAAGAGCCCCAGGGCAAGCAGCAGAACCAAGAGCCACCTCCACCTCGACTTCCAACCAGGGAAACTCTATCGGTCTCCCTCCACAGAGCTCAGCAGGGAGACCATCAATCAATTAAGAAGGGCTCATTCCGAGGATTCCAGGCAATCCTTTTACTACTTACTAGTCATAATGCACGTAAACCCAGAGCACCAGGTCAAGCTAGAGGCCCTCATGGATTCCAGAGCTTCCACCAATTTTATTGACATACAGACAGTACAAGACCTCAACATCCCGACCATAGAATTGCCATGTCCCATAGAAGTTGAGACCATTGACAGCCAGAGCCGATTAGAAGTTTCACAGAACCTTTGCAACTAACAACGGGAGACCACACTGAGTGAATCCAACTTTATGTTACTGCATCACTTAATGTGGCTATAGTCCTGGGCACACCTTGGCTGAAGATCCACAACCCATTGTTGAACTGGACTATGGAAGTAATCTCCTTCCCAGCTAAGGAATGTCAGCACCACAAGATTCAAGCCTCTCTTCTCTCTCCAGCAACCAATGCAGTCACGGAAGCAGGGGGGATCCAGTCGCCAGCCAAGTATGCAGATTTCGCAGACGTTTTCAGCGAACAAGAGGTCACAGCACTACCCCCCCATGGGGACTGTGATTGCACCATTGAGTTGATACCAGGAGCCAAGATTCCAGCAAGGAAACAATATCCCATGTCCCCCGAGGAACTAGCCACCTTAAAGGATTACTTGGATTCTAATCTCCAAAAGGGGTTCATCCGACCATCTACTTCCCCAGCATCTGCTCCTACCTTCTTCATACCGAAGAAGCCTGACCCATTGGCACCAGCAAACCAGGAGGCATCCATGAGAGTGGTGCATGATTTCAGTTCCCTCAATAAAGTCACGGTCAAGGAAAATTACCCACTCCCCCTAATATCTGATCTGCTGGATCGCTTACAGAAAACATGCATTTTTACTAGGTTGGACCTCAGGAATGCATACAGTCTGATCTGGATGAAAGAGGGGCATGAATATCTGACTGCCTATGATACAAGGTTTGGTAAATTTGAGTACCTTGTTTTGCCCTTTGGCTTGTCTAATGCAGGAGCCATATTTTCCCAATTTATGAATCAAATTTTCTCTGATTTACTAGATCATTTACTAGATCTGGTCATTTATCTAGAGACATATTAATATTCTCTGAGGATGCTACAACTCATGTAACCCATGTACGTAATGTCTTACAAAGACAGAGAGAACAAGCTGTTCGCCAAGCTAGAGAAGTGTGCCTTCGATTTAACTGAATTACATTTCCTGGGCTGTAAAATATCAACAGAAGGCATATCCATGGATCCTTCTAAGGTCCAGGCAATTCTCTCGTGGCAACCTCCCCGAAATGTGAAAGAGGTACAAAAATTTCTAGGATTCTGCAATTTTTACAAGAGATTCATAAATAAATTTAGTGACAGGGCTAAACCCCTCACACAGCTTTTAAAGAAAGGATCAAAATTCATTTGGGGGGAGAGGGAGCAAGCAGCCTTCCAAGAATTTAAGCAGCTCTTTGCATCCCAGCCACTTTTAAAGCACCCTGATCCCACGAAGCAATTCATAATGCATTCAGATGCTTCAGATTTTGCTACTGCTGCTGTTTTATTCCAATATACAAACAAAACAGAGAATACATTGCTCCCTTGTGCATTTTTCTCCTGCACACTCTCACTAGCAGAGAGAAACTATGATGTTTTTAACAAGGAGTTGCTAGCAATTAAAGCAGCATTTCAAGAGTGGAGGCACTGGCTAGAAGGTGCAACCTTTCCTGTGAAAGTTTGCACCAATCACAAGAATTTACAGCTTCTACAAAACACCAGATCCCTCACCCCACGCCAAATCAGATGGAGCCAGTTTTTCTCCCGTTTCAATTTTGTTATTTCTTATGTTCCCAGGGCACAGAACCGTTTGGCAGATGCCCTGTCTTGATCCATTCAGGCAACCCCCGCTACTCACCAGGAGGTACAGGCTACTATATTACAACCTCACAACTTTCAGCAGTCTATGAGGGGGAACCAGACAGAGATTTTAGCAGCAGGCAGACAAGCAGAGGCCCTATTTACAAGAGTCAGAGCTCAGCAGCAACAGGACCCATATGCCAGGGCCAGGATGGATGACCTCCAGAGGAGCCTGCAAGACACAGCCTCCCCCTTTAAAGTGGAGGCAGGAATCCTCTGGCATAGCAGGTGATTATACATTCCCCCCTCATTGAGGGAAGAAGTACTGAGACTTTGCCAGGACCATCAAATGGCAGGCCATGGAGGTGTTTTCAAAACTCTCCATAGAGCTCTGAGAAACTACTGGTGGCCTAAGATGACTGCAAACATAAAGGGTTACGTTGCTTCTTGTCATACCTGTAGACAAGACAAGCCTCTCTCAGGGAAGCCCACAGGACTCTTGCACCCCCTACCCACCCCCAGTAGGCCTTGGGTCATGAGTGCCGTTGAGCTGAAGTCATCAGCGCAATGGCACACATGACAATAGCAAGGAAACAGGAGAAGGGGCTCAAGATAAGTAGCCATCAACTCACCACAACTAACGGCCAACAAACAATAACTAAATGGATCACGGAGCACACCCGAGCCATCAGCGCCAATACAACGGGGATCGCCCAGCTGACAGCAATCACCGGATGAATAGAAAACCCGATGATGGGCAATCCCGGAACGCCAGCGGGGCCTCACAACCCCTCACCCACCGGCAGGGCAACGTATTGGACAAAGGGGGTGACGTGACCGCGAGTGAGGGGGCGTATTTAAACCCCGCACCGGCGCGCTCCTGTCACTCTCAGCTTTTTTCTTCCGACGCTGTAACTGCGCTGTGAATAAACCAGAGCCTGATCCATCGAACCAGTGTCTGAGTATTATTCAGAGGCAGGCAGCGCATGACATAAAGCTGAGAGTCATAAACTCAGCCTCGCCGAGCCCCACCGGACGACAACGAGCCGCAGGAGGAATAGACGGCGAGAAGACCAGCCAGATGAAGCCGGAGCGACGCGGGCAAGGAGGGCGAGCCGCGCGGCAAGAGACAGAGGAGGACCGACCAAGGCCAGAGGCACCGCGGACTCCCGGAGCCATGGACGCCCACCCCACCCGACCCGAGCCTCAGCTCCAACCCCAAGGGGAGATGGCGACGGAGGCAACCCGACCACGGGAGGGAGCAGCATGCCTTCCGAAACCAGCGGAGGACCCCGCGCCCCACATCGCACCCCAGCAACGGGCGTGGAGCGACAGCCCAACGGCGGTCAACACGGAGGAGGACGATGGAGACACCCAGCAGATGGCGGGGGAAGCGGACCAGCGGCAGAGGGAGGATGAACCCCGCCGGCAACCCACCCCCGCTGACGCACCAACGGAACCGGCCCCAGCGGCGGCGCGGCCTGTGGACGAGGAGGCACGAGCTGAACTCGCGGCCATGCGGGCTCAACTGACGGAACTCCGGACCATGCTCCAGTCGCTTATGCCCCCTGCGCCACCCAACGACGTCCCCGCACAGGCCCACACCCCGAGCGAAGCACCGAACCCCCACGGGCCAGCGGAGGGCCAGCAGACGGCACAGGCGGACGACACCACAGACCGGGAAGCGAGAGGCAGGGCCGCGCAAAATGCCCGGGCCCCAAAGGACTTCCCCATCTTCTTCGATGGGAACCCCATGAAACTCTCGTTCTTCGTAACGAACGCCAGGGAGTTCATGGGGAGGCACGGACACTCCTACGACTCCGAGGCCGACAAGATCGCCGCCGTGGTGATCAAACTACAAGACAGGGCGGTGGACTGGTACGTCCAACTGTACGAGTCCAGCTCCCCCGCCCTCGCCACCTTCCCTGCCTTCATCAATGAGATGAAAAACTACTTCGAAGACCCCCTAGCCAAAGTAAGGGTGAAAAGCGCACTCCAAAGACTTAAACAGGGCACACGCACGGTCCCTGACTATGCCCTGGAGTTCAAAGCCCTCGCGGGGAAGGTCAGCGACTGGTCCGAGACCACCCTGCTGGAAATGTTCAAAAGGGGGCTCAATCGCGACGTTCTCCAATGGGCCCTCTACCGCGACGACCCAGAAACGCTACACGGGTGGATCCACCTCGCGGGGAAAGCCGAACACGCGCACCGCACCTTCCTCATGACAACCACGGAAGACACAAACTATGCCGGAAAAAAGGTACCCGCACCACACGTGGGGATGGCCGGTCCCATATACCCAAAAAAGAAATTCAATCGGGAGCCCTGCGGGAAGTGTGGCAAATTAGGGCACAAGACGGTGGATGGCTTCGCCAACCGACCGCCGACCAGTGCGCCTAAACCCACCCCGAAAATTAGCCCCAAACCACCCAACCTGGGGCCGCCCCCTCACCGCCGAATGACCGTGGCCCCAGCGACACCAGAGGAAGGCTGGGACGCCTACTGGGGGGAAGAGGATAACGTAGACCCCGACCAGCCGGCGGGAAAAGCTCCCCGCCTGCCCTGAAACGCGTTGCGAGGCAGGCGGTGGGACAGCAGCGTGGACCACCTCGACGGAACGACGAAAGCCCCGTAATAATGGCGGCAATCAAACTCTCTGCCAGCAACGGAGCCACCACGGCCGCGGCACTAGTGGACTCGGGGTGCTCAAAAAACCTCATCCACCCTGACCTAGTCGCCAAACTCGACCTCCGCTGCTTCCCCCTCCCCACGCCGCTGGCATTCCACCAGCTGGACGGCTCCACAGCGGGAGGGAAACCAGCCACGCTGCAAACCGAGCCGGTCACCCTGCAAATGGGCACTCACACCGAACGCACATCGTTCGTCGTCACTCACATCGGACGGCCCATTGCAGTCCTGGGGATGCCATGGCTCGCGACAAACAACCCGCGCATCAACTGGGAGACCCGCACCTTCACATTCGGCGACGGCGAGTATCGAGCACCAGTTCCAGCGGGCAGAACCAACC